>NC_134405.1:200115085-200232529 GCF_038048845.1 Mixophyes fleayi
TTTCCAAACATATAGATATCTGTGATTATTTTTATCACACATATTTTGCTTGTTATATAATTATATACTGCGTGATCTGTGATGTGTACTGTGTTCCCTGATTATTTTCCATATTTCATTTCCAAACAGTTCCCAACATTCCAAGATCCATACAAGAATCCAGTACCAGGTTGTGAAAACCACAATAACAAGAAGATAAGAACAATATCATTTTAATACCCAATGGGGGGAATTCAAATGACGGCGATGTGGCGCAAGGACATCGCTCTACACACGTTGCCGGCAATTACGGTAGAGATCTCCGCTCATTTTTTGCAGTTAATTGAATTCCCCCTGTAGTGTCAAGTGTAAAGTGGCCATCATCAATATGTGACCACAACCCCTTCTACTGCGATGGTGTGCAGGGGCAGCGCTCATCCCTTCTCCTGCCCAGAAAGTTGCTGTACCAGGTCCCCAAATTCCTCTTGGCAGCCGTGCAACTGAGTGCTGAGTGATTAATTAGTTAATAGCTAGGGTCCAACTTTACTAGATCCCAGGAATCAAAGCTTCAAATTTGTGCAATGCTATCAGCTAACTAAAACCTGCTATGTCACTGGTTATTATCCTATCAGAGCTCACTGCAGGAGAAGCAGCCGTAGGGTTTGTTGCAAATGATAGGCAGGCTAATTGTAATTCATTACTGTTACCTCACTTGCCTGGAAGTCTAATCACTGGAAACTTGACTGAGTGGTGACATTGGTGGGGAAAGTGGGGAAAGTAATGGTAAAATTGAATGTGGTACAGAATGCAGGAATTGGGGGCAGTATGAGGTGCTGGACAAAATGCATGGAAAACTGTTTATTACCACTGAATGCATGTCTCAGTCTGATTTTAACTTATAAATAGACAACTGTACAGTATCACTGGTCATGTCATGTGTCCTGGGTCAATGTACACACTCTGGTCTTATGTAGTATATGTATTGTACTACATAGACAACAACGCTGTAACACTTTTTTTTTTCAGAATACATTGTTAATTTTATATTTATATAAGATTTATATTTGAACGTACTCAAGAGAATCAATACTTGTATAAAAACTCCTGTTGCTTTGGGGAATAGCATTGTCAAAATAGAAGGTGCCGTGTTAAAAATGCTAATATATTCAGTGTTATTTGTCCTCTTTTTTGTATTTAAATGAGCAGAACCTTAATAATGACTACTGTCATGTTGAAATGTTTTCTAATAGAAACTCTTTTTGGTTTCCATGAAATACCGGCCAGACAGGTCAGTATACATTTTATTGTAAAAATGTAGTTGTTGTTTTCCACAGTTAATATGAACAAGAAAGGCTCTTCATTATTTTATAATAAAAGGTGTGGCAGAAATCTGTTATTCTACCACTTTATGTGATAAACATTAGGCAAAATCTTATTTCAGTAGTACTTTAATGTTAGTTATAATGACTTTGTAATTAAATTGTCCTCAACTTGTGTTGTATGGCACTTTTCTTACACAAAAAAAACCTGAAGCTACTCAATTGTCTGGCAAGCAACATTATCTAATTACAGACTAATTAATGCCTCTAAAAGCCTTCTACAAACTAGTCATGGAAAAAACATTACCATTTTTATGCCTTGAAAACATTTTCCATATTTTCACACTTACAAAACACAGGCACAACTCAGCCTGATAAGCTAGCAGAGGAAAAAGAATAGAATTCATAAATACAATGCATGCTGTATTTTTTTCTCTACACTCCATCTTCTTACACATAGCCAGCAGGCCAATTATGCCTATCATCTGTGATCTACATTTGTTCCACATGGCTAAACAGGGGAGAGAAGCTATAGCCACCGCTGTAAAGATAATAATAACAAATATTATTTGTTCAATATTCCACCCTTCTGTTATTATTTATTATGTTGCTTCTTAGCTGCTGATTTATCACTGTTATTCAACCCAATATATTTATTTTTATTAATTTTCCCTTTCCTTATGAGCTCTGTGGTATCTCATCTCACCCACCTCTATTTGCTGCTTGTCTGCTCCTTGTTCTATCATTCCATCAGACATGCATCCAATAGGATTTCAGAGTTTGATGATTGAGCACTTGTACTGTTCTTGGTACTATTGGTGCCATTTCTGTTCCAGTTGTGTCTTATTTAAGTTTTTGTTCCAGAGTAATGTATAGTTTTCTGTTCTGGTTTAGTTTATTTTTTAAAGATCTGGACTTAACTACCGTCATAGATCGTTCTGGAAATCCAAGATTTTGATTTTGGTCTTGCCTCTTGTCTTGTTTGTGACTCCTGACCCTAGCTTAAGCTGGCCACAGACACACCAAATTCTACATCTACAAATGGTCACATTACATGAGGGTCTGTGGCCGCAAACACCTACCGACTGTTGTTATCTTCCAACCATCTGTAGCAAAGGAAGATTTAAAAGTAGTTCAGCACCTGACAGATAGTAATTTGGGCACTTCCTTCCAATGCTGGTCCATGTGTGCAGAGCAAATGGAGAGAGATGCAAGACACCATTGCTTTCTATAAAAAACTGAAGTCTGCAACTGCACGGTAGAAAATTTTTTTTTTGGCTCACAGTTGGATTTACATCCTACTTTAAACCAGGCCCTTTGTGTGTGGTGTTAAAATAATTAATAATTGTTTGTTCATAGCTTAATATGTTTTTGTTACGAGCCGCGGCGGTGTCCATAGCCGCCACGGCTCACTCTCCTCTGTGCCTGGTGCTATGTCACTTCCGGTTTTCGGCTCAACCGTTGCTAGAGCAACGGCCAGACGCCAATGTTCAGAGCGCCACGTCCCGGCAATACAGGGCAGCCGGGCGCGTGCGCATTAATTAGTAAAGCCTGCGGGCTCATTAGGGTTTATTAGTTTATTTAACTAGCATCTGGGGGGCCTATCATGTGATCCTCCTTCTTGGTCCTGATTGGCTACATTTAGTATTTAAGACAGGGGGGGCTTAGTCTCCCTGCTGGTTATAGCGTTTCCAGTCTTGTGCTGTGCTGACCTACTGTTGGATCCCTGTTTCCCTGATCTACTGTTGTGACCCTTGCCTGTACCTACCTTGGACCTTGCCTGTTTGCCTGTTGCCTTGACCTTTTGGCTTGTATTCTGGACTCCGCTGTTTCGCCTATGGCCCTGAACTCTGCTTGGATATCGATTTACCTGTTTGCTTTGGACCCCTTACCTTGGCCTGCCACTGACTACCCACTCCAGTCTGGGCTAGTGCCCCTGGTTCCATCTGCGCTACGGCCATCTTTTATGAACTTTTACTACTCTGAGCTTAAGACCTGGGGGCATCTGAGAACCTGTGAGCTAAAGGTGAAGATCTCTACTTTAACTGTTCTAAAAGCTCATCTTTGTGGTAGTGGGCATTAACAGTTTTCATTCCTTCTGAATATACGAAGCTCGTCTTTAATTTAGCACTGCATCTTCGGGTGTCATGATTTACATATACCAAGATAGAGCACTAATGGTAGATACAATATGGGTAACCAGGTGAGTTTTTTAATTATAACAGAAAGCATAACGTTGTATTTTAAAGCAGTGCTTGACATAATTGTAAATGTTGCTATGGACATCCATCCTAAGTAATTATAAAGTGCTAAATTCATGTGTGTTTCACAAAAAAAACATGAGTGGTTCTGCAATGAATCATGTAGGAGCAAAGTGCAATTATATTGCAGTAATTAAATATACCCTGAGTATTTTACTGGTATTTTTACTTATATAGAAATAAGTGAGGCAATTTCTTGAACATGTAGAATGTAAAGCCTATTAAGTGGTTTGCAGGTTATAGAGTCCAAGTCAATAATAGCAATTCCAAATGTTTTAGTGGAAGGCTCCTTGGCTTGTGTCAGTAATGCCTGTTTATTGTTGCATATTTAGTGGACATAAGCTCTATCTGTCTAGAACCTACAGTTAAACGTTCTGTTTGTTACATACTTAATATAATGATAGTTATCTAATGTCCTGGATCAGAGGAATATCTCCTGGAGCACGTGCAGTTCTACTGCCAGATAACTTGTCTGCCTGAGAGGTGTGCAGGAGCACGTGATGGTGCACATTGCATCATCAAGCCACACCCAACTTGGTTGCACAGTAATTAGTGTCATCGTACAAATTTATTCTGCAAACTTGATGATGCAAATGTCATTAACAACTCATGTCCATATCATAGTTTTGTACCTGCCCTCTGCATCTCCCGAAGGTCAGGTATCTATAGTAAGTAAATACAAATGTAATGCTTGTATTTATATATTTAGTCCTCACCACAATATTTTATTTTGGAACTGCTTAATGTCACAAATCTTGTGGGGAGATTATAAAGAAACAAATCCATCTGAAGCATATAAATTCATATTACTTCAGTTATTTTGTGATACTCTTTATGTGGATAATAATTAGTTGCAGATGCACAATTAGAAATATTTACAAACCGGTATATGTTACGGTTCATAAATTACATTTATAGTGTAACGCCCCCTAACAGCGTTTGAGTAAACCATGCAACCCAGCGGCTACAGGAGGGGTCACCTGGTGGATGAGTTAGGTGTTTGTGAAAAGTGACTCAGGCTGGTTGCTATGGTGACAACCCAGCCTAGCCTGTGAGAGAATGAGGGGTAAATATATCGAGCTGCGGGTTTGAAAAAGTGGAGATGTTGCCTATAGCAACCAACCAGATTCTAGCTGTCATTTTATAGAATGTACTAAATAAATGATAACTAGAATCTGATTGCTTGCTATAGACAACATCTCCACTCAATGAGAAGGAGGAACGTCTGTCAGAAAGGGGGAATTGGACAGGATTAAGGCAGAGAAAAGGGTGGAAAAGAAAGACAGATAGAAAAAGAGATAGAGAAAGAGCTGACGTGAAAGCTAGGTACATGGCACAGTGGAGTTGGAGGTCCCAGGCTCCCCCGGCATTGACCCAGGAATGGGTGAGTGGTGCCTGACGCTTAGAGACAAACACTACTGTTCCCTAAGTAAGAGTGGTGGAGCCACATAAGGGGGAGGACCCCAAAAGAGAAAGGTGGGTTGCTGCATGCAGCAGTGTGGCTGCATATACAGAGGGGAGGAGTCCCCAATCCCAGAGAGGGGGAGAACCCCATATCACTAACAAAAACCCCAAAAGAGAGAGGGGGACATATTGCATAGAAGAGACCCTAGAGAGAGCGTTACTGCAAGAGGCAGTGTAGCAGCAGTGTCAGAGCCCATTGGCTGAGAGAACACAGTGAATAGAGGAGAGACCCCTGGAGAGAGGGATGTAGCAAAGAGAGGCAGTTGTGGAGCTGTGTGAGTCCCCAGGTTGGGCAGAGAGAACACCAGAGAAGAGTGATATATCCCAAAGGATTTTACCTTTGCAAAGCTGAGAAAGTGACAGAGCTGCATGTATGTGTTGGAGATAAGCTACACTGTGATATGCATATATATATATATATATATATATATATATATATATATATATATATATATATACTGGAACTAGACAGGTTGAACTGTGTGTAGCTGTGGAACTACTGTGACCAGGAGAACCTGTTATTTACTGTGATAACACCAGCAGTGTAAGCTGTGTGCAGGAGAAGAAAGGAGATGTACTTGCACGGATATTCATACTACTCATTAAGAACTGTGCTGGAGAGAGTAAGGAGCTGTATATATATTTCTGTATTGCTGCAACCATGATGAGTATCGTGCTGGAGGAAGAGGAGTGTAAATAAAGAGTTCAATTTGTCATAGAGATGGGCTGGTGCCCAAATTATTCTGACTTTCATGGCATTACACCAAAAAGTGACATCACCTGTGTCCCACCACCTACAAATAGACTTTGTAAATAAATTCCTGCATGTGCAGGGACCCCCTGGTCATTTAAACCCATGCCCATCCGCTAGCCAAGGCTAGAGAAGGCAGTGCACTGTGTAACCTGCGCACCTCACCTCACACACACACACACACAGTGACAGTGGGTTACATAACTATGCATCAGCACATACATTTTAGAGAAAAAATGCTATTTAAAGCATGGACATTGTTTTAAAATGATCCCGGAATATTCACACTTTCTACATGAAATTGATTTAATCAAACACCAATTCTCAATGTGGATAACAGAACACCAGCCAAGTATCCACTTCAATAGCTTTCTACTTGGCTATATTAATCTCTGTTAGATAATATCACTACAAATGAAGCACTAATCAACATGAACAGTCTTTACAACTCAATTAAGTCGTGAAAGCAATGATTATTAATGGGGGCCATTTAAATGTCATATTATGAAGGTATGATAACATTTCCATTTAATCACAAGTAGCAGACATTAGTCAGTTGATCTTTTTGAGAGAAGCAAATATATTTTACAACATTCACTCCACAAGTTGTGTTAACTGATTTGGCTATAGGTTATCTATGTAATTTATATGTAACATTACATATAAAGTAATCACCTTTTCTGCCTGACATACAGCATAGCCCTGCAGTGAGCTTACACTTTTACAGGAAGGTGAAGTTGCAATGACAGTACAAATGGTGCCATACAATAGTGATTATATAACTTGTGCCTTTTCTCACACATTAGCCAGGATTAGAGACATTGTTTAGGCTTTCCTTCCAGTGTGTACAATGACTGATAATGTGAAGCTTAATACTCATGTCTGTGGCCCCTAGTGACAAAACCTCCATTACAAAAATCAGGCCAGTCCTCTTGTTCTGGACATTAGGACCAATGCAGAAGATCACCGCCATAAACAAAAGAGTCAGATTACGTCTAAATGCTCCATTTCCCATCACTTACAAGAAGCAGTCATTTCGAGGGATGTAATCTCCTCGACTACTTATACTAAACTAGAGATGACATTGTTAGATTTCATATTGTTGAATTAGTAGCTTAACAAAAGCCAATGTTCTGCTTATTACTTTGTGATGTGGCATTGGTTAACATCACATTTGCTGATACAATACTATGAACTGAGTGATTAAGACATAGTTTTAACACTACACGAAACTAGAAGATGAAATGTTGGTGCTAGATAAATTCCTACAGTAATCCCAAAGGCAAATATAATGTAATTGCATCACCGAGCCACACCAACCCCTATGGACACCGAATTTATACTGTAAATTCCAATGGAGCAGGGACTGATGTAAATGATTCAGTATTGTCTGGAAAGCATTGCATAATATGGCTGGTGCCATACATATAAAGGCTAATAAATACATTTGCCTGTGAAGCTTCTGCTTTCACAGTGATCTTTTCATACACACCGGCAGAAATCCAGGCGTACTTCAACAAATCAAGGTGCATGGTGGGCCTAAAGCTGGTTTTGCACTGCACAGTAGACATTTTATCCTTTATCAATGACCTCTCCTATGTGTAGGTGCAGGCGCGGGCTGGCAGATGTGAGCCCGGGGGGGGGGGGGGGTGCAGGCCGTGCAGGTGGCTGCATCACATGACACGGGATGCGGCCGCATCACACATATGCATCACATTTATCTCCGGTTTTTACCGGCGATATTGCTTTCGGGGGGGCAGCCGCCCGGCCTACCAGCCGGCCCTAACAAATGTAAGTCTGAGCGACTATGACTATAATAAAATGTATTTTTTGCCCAGGTATTTCAATGCATTTTTCAAAACACTGGACCACTGTGACAAGCTGATCTAGAGCCAATAACTACTGCTAATAGTTTGTCTGATATCAAATAGGTGTTTGAAAATAGGCATGCTGGGTGAATGCAGTTACATAGTAACAAAAATCCTCACTGGAGAGTTAGTGGAAGATTTATACAAACTTGCTTTGTTTGAAAAACAAAATGTATCTTCCACTTGCTTTAAAAAAGTACAACATGTAAGGATGAAACATACTGTATTACATGCTAATAGTCTATTTAGAGAATATTTCATGGTATATTTCATATAACACTACAAGCTGGGATTCTCATAATTTCCTTATTAAGTATCCTTTTGTGTGTGTAAATAGTTACTTATTAGCTCCTGAAGCATGTAACGGGGGCATACTTGCTGTGACACTGCAGACGATATCGGCCCATTGTTCTGGTGTTACGGTATGTGTGACCCAAAAGAACAGTGAAACCTGATAATAATATAATATGACCTAAATCAGTAAGATTATCATTGACCATGTCCATAAATGCAGTCAGAATGTGACTGCGATTGACCAGTGTGTGTGGTCATCTTCCAACCTACTAACAGGCATCAGTCATATCGGGAGTGATACAGGTACTTGGCCAAAGGAACGAATGGCCAGATCCAATACAATTGGCCACCTATGTGTGTGTTCGAATTGAACACTAATATCAGTAGTATCAGCCTATATTTGAACAGCTTTATAATTATAATAAAATGTATTTTTTACCCAGTTTTATTCAATGCTCCATTCCCAAGACTGGAACACTGTGACAAACAGATTTAGAACTCCTGATAATTGTTATCTTGTACCAAATAGGTTATTGTAAAAGGGCATGCTGGGTCAATGCAGGAGGGTTAGTGGAAGATTTATACAAATTTACCATCATTTCCTGATTTTGGAAGAGACAGTCCCTGTTTTGGACCTATATCCCCCATCCCCCCATTTACAAATCACTATATTTACCAAATCCCCCTCTTCTGGGTCTATTATATAGAAAAGCACGGTATAATAGCTTCTCTGATTTATGCCATTTTACTTTTCACTGCTTTCTGGTCTATAGCCGTGTGAATGCTGTGTTTCATGATAACTTGCGTCTGAAAGCCTGCAGAGGTGTATGCACATGTCCATGAACATATGAAAATATACATCTTAGGTTTCCCTCCTTAACAATTTTGCAGCTATGGATAATGTTTATAAATGTTTTCCAGGAAGAGCAAACTGAAAAATACAAAAGAAAAAAGCAGTACAAAGAGAAACAGTTCTGATGCGGTACAAGCTATAGACACATTATGTCCTATTGTAGTGATATATCGAGCTGAAACTGAAGCATGTGATACTGACTCAGACATAATAGACCCTTATTTTCTCCAGTGACCCTCAGATTACCTCACTTCTCTCACTCGTCCATTGGATGAACTCATTTTAATGAATCCATAGCAATCATATTCATGGGCTTGGTCATATTGCCCTTTATAAGGGTCACAATATTTTAAAGGATGAAATGATACAGAAGCATTAAAAGAACAAAGATGGATTAACTATATGATCAGTGGGCTAAACAGCAGTCGGTAGAGGTAGTGTAATAAAACACCTTTAATAAAACATTTAACTTAAATGTAATACAAACTTCACAATGCTAAGCATGTTTCTTTTAAAATAAGGATTTTTACAGTATTTAACATAGACACAAATAGATAAACACACAGAACAGGGGATTTGGAAGTGAGAAACATATTGTCTTCATTTAGAGTTAGGAGCAAAACAAAAAAAAGGAGCAACTTTGCTCCTGGACAAACCATGCTACAAGAGGGCGCACATGCATATTTTCTTTTTATTTTTTGCAAGCAGGGACAATAGTGGCTACTTCTGCATGTAGTACACATATACTGGACAGTATTATTTTTGTACTGCAATGTAGATTTGAGCTAGGACATATTACATATGTTGCACTGCGACATGGTTTTACCAAGCTGTAAATTTGCTCTTTTTCAGGTTTTGCTCCTAAATATAAATGGGGCGCATATTGGGGAGAAAGGTTGGAGAATTATTAAATACAAGCAAACTATAGTGGATCATAGATGTTTGTGCTCCAACATACCTCACCAGCATTACATATATGTCATTCAGGACATGGGTTTTACTTTTTTTTTTACCTACGTTGACATTAATTAGAAGTACTCCACTTTTTACTATTTTTTTTTTATTTTCATTTCTATTGCATAAATAATGTTTAATGCATTGACTATTTCACTTTACAGATTGTGTAAGCCAATATTGCCTAATGGGTAGATTGTAGTATACCAATACCCTAATGATGGCAGACAAACCTAACGCAGCTGAGAAACATGATGCGCCAAGACTTCTGTCACATGCTCAAGGTAAAATCCTTAGCTAGGTCCATTGCTCACCACATATGCAGTGGGGGTATATACAGTGGTATGTCATACCTCCAATTCTCCAACAGCCTTCATTGTAATACTATGAAATACCATTCTCTTATATTGGCATTACATTCTACATCCGCCACTTCTAAATTTCCAGTTCAACCGCTGGACAAGAGGGTGGACCTAACTTTTTTCTTAGGGAGGGCTGTTGATGCACCGCCCTATTTTCTCTGTTTGCCGAACACTATATTCTTGTCCCTGTCTGTAGAGACCAGGCACATGATTTCTGTGTCTCAGCCGACAGGGACAATAGTATAGTGTGCAGCTACAGACAGCCCGCACCTGCACAGGACAATTGTCCACCACCCCCAGATACGCCACTGGGTGGAGCATAGCAATGAGGGAGGAATGAGGAATACTGTTAGGAATCAGTGTGCTTTGTTATATCAGAACTGTTCTGACATTAAAAAAGGAAAGCCTGTACAGACCAGTTATCTATCTGCTACAGTAAAGCAATATATTTCTGGAGTTCCACCATAAGCAGAAAGGAAGAACAAGAAATGGAGAAGATAATTTTCCTCTACATGCTCCTGGTAGTTAATTAGAAAAGAAGGTTATGTTATTAGCAAACAAAATCAATAGAGAAAGGATTAAGAGTCTTTGAAGTAAGCGTTGGTTGCTTATCAACAAAGCACCAGAGGCTGCATTTAGCAAAAATCTAATACACATTAGTGAACAATCAATGCTGAGTTGTGTTGGGATGCCAAGATAGAAATTCCTTTAATTGCACTTTACAGTAGTGTTGTTGAATCTAAACAAGTAGATATATTAAAAATAAACTGGTTCCTAAACAGTACTGGCAATGAAACAAACACAAAATGCAGCCAAACTAGATATAGAATCATGCGATGGAGAAAAGCAATATATTGCTCTCCATCAGACTGTAGTGCTGAAATTTACTATATATATATATATATATATTTCTGTAGGTCCCCCTCGTGGCGCCAAAACAGCTCTGACCCGTTGAAGCATGGTCTTCACTAGACCTGTGGTATCTGACACCAAGACATTTGCTGCAGATCCTTTAAGTCCTGTAAGTTGCTAGGTAAGGCCTCCATGGCTCTGACATGTTTTTCCATCACATCCCACAAATGCTCGATCGGATTGAGATCTGGGGAATTTGGAGGCCAAGTCAACACCTTGAACTCTGTCATGTTCCTCAAACCATTCCTGAACAATTTTTGCACTGCCATCAAGGAATACAGTTTCCATAAAGGGGTGTACTTGGTCTGCTCTGCAACAATGTTTAGGTAGGTGGTACATGTCAAAGTAAAATCCACATGAATGTCACGACCACAGGTTTCCCAGCAGAACATTGCCTAGTGCCTTACACTGCATCCACAGTTCATCTTGATGCACATGCAGCCAACCACATGATGTAAAAGAAAACGTGGTTTATCAGACCTTCTTCCATTGCTCAATGGTCTAGTTCTGGCTCTCACATATCCATTGTAGGTACTTTCGGCGGTGGACAGGGGTCAGCATTGGCACTCTGACTGGTCTGCGACTGAGCAGCAAGCTGCGATGCATTGTGCACTGTGTGTTCAGACACCTTTCTATCATAGCCATCATTAACTTTATCAGCATTTTGTACTACAGTAGCTCTTCTGTGGTACTGGACCAGACGGGCTAGTCTTCGCTCCCCACGCGCATCAATGAGCATTGGGAGCTCATGGCCCTGTTGCAGTTTCAACGGTTGTCCTTCCTTGGACCACTTTTGGTAGGTACTAATCAACACTGCATACCTGGAGCATCCTACAAGACCTGTCATTTTGGAGGTGCTCTGACCCAGTCGTCTAGCCATCAAAATTTTGTCACTCATTCGCTCAGATCCTTACACTTGCACGTTTCCTGTTTACCCTTGTACATCAAGTTCAAGAATTCGCTGTTCGCTTGCTGCTTAATATATCCCACCCCTTGACAGGTTGCCAGTGTAACGTGTTAAAGTTAAATAATTGTATGAAGGTGGTAATCGATAATTTCTTTACACTACAATCAGTAGCAATGTGATTTATACGCAAAGTAATTATTTTCACATCAACATTTTATTAAGCTTAAAATTTACTAATCTTTTTATATAAAATAAAGTGGTAAAAAAGCTAAAATATGTTTCCAACTTACAAATTACATAGAGTTTGGTATCATTCTGTTTGCAATTGCATAAGAACATTTTGGGTATTATTTGTATAAAGTTCACACTCTGTGAACGCTAGTTATAAATACTATCACTTTTTCATACACTAAAAAGACAACTCACAGGGATCATAAAAATCAGTTTATACAGGTCTAGAGGCAGGAAGCTGAAGAATGAGAGCAGGCAGCTTCAAGAAACAATGACCAGCGTAATCCACCAATGTCACACAGAGTTCCTGGGAGGTCAAGACCCGGCAACCATTGAAAAAAGACCTTAATACTTTAACTGTGTATCTCTGTGATGTCACTGCTTTTTACAACTGTACAGTGTATAAATTGTTAAACCCTGGCTTTGGGAATCAGAGCGTGCTAGTGCTAGCAGGCGCATGCTTATGCAACCAAACTTTGCCTTGTATTCTATTAGCCAATAAAACCTATGTGCTCTGGAACCACAACGATCACATCAGAGAATCTTTATTTTAAACGATAGTTACAGACATAACAAATGAGTTAATGAATGTTATTCACTTCACTTGTCAGTGGATTTAATATGGTGGCTGACAGCTGTATATATATCAGAGATGAGCGGTTTGGATTATGTGAAATCCGACAAGTTCTGATGTTAGGGATCCAAGTGAAACTGAGTCATGGCTCTGTTTCTCCCGCCAAATTCAGATCTCAAAGCAAGGGAAAACATCATTTCCCGTAAAGTTTTTTTTTCCAAAACTCTTGAGAGTTTTTAATCGCCACCTTTTGCATATATGGTCCTGGTCCTCCCTCCTTTTTCTCAAGTGCCACTTTAGAACAGAAAGCCTGTAGGGAGGTGGTTAGCTGTTGTGATATGCTCAGAACATAGCGTTCAGGGTGAACGAGGGACATAGGAAAGCAGTAAAATTGTGTCACTATTGTAAATCAGTTCTGTAAAGATTAGTCAGCTAGAATAGTTTGCTGATCAATTGCTTTTAATCGCAATGTTAAATAGACTTTACATGGACGAGTGGCTATTGGTTGTTATTAATACATTGAATATATAATAGTATATTGAGTAGTATGCGATGCAGCCAGGTTATGCACGGCCTGCTTAGTCTGCCTGCACCATATTTCTCCGATAACAATGCAACAGGGCTCCTCCCCTAGACTACGGGAGCCCTGCAGCACCAAATCCCTGTGTATGAGTGATGTTGCTGTGTGGCTGCGTCACTCACACACAGTAAATTGAAGAAGAAGACAGAATAAAAAGAAGACCATAAGAAGGTAAGTAGAATATAATGGTGTGATGAGGGTGTACAGTATTATTCCACTACCTTATGTACCAATTGTTTCCCACACCTTTCAGATTGTAAGCTTATTTGGGCAGGGCCATCTTTACTTTATGTTTTCTGCTCTTGTATGTTAATTATTTGTATTATGATCCCCTTAATTTATAGCACTGCGTAATATGTTGGCACTTTATAAATAAATGATAATAATAATTTTATAGGTGGGCACTTATAACAGGTAAGTAGTACTTGCAACAAAAACTGGCATTAATAAGGCACTTGGCCTACACTAAGTAAAACCATATTAACTGCATTTCAATGCTAAAGTCATCTTTTCAATCAAGTAACCTGTTCTGTTCTTATGATAAAGAGATTTTCATTTTGCATAAATACACCATACTTGCCAACTCTTCCAAAATCTCAAGGAGACTCCGGAATTCCAGATAGGTCTCCTAGACTCCTGGGAGAGTAGGTAATTCTCCCGCATCCTGCCCACTTCCTAGTGAAGTAGGCAAGATGAGGGCGTCCATAACATGATTCATTGTGAATCACGTAATTTTGGCTCCACTCCCCATGGCAAAATAAGGCGATTGCAGCATTGTGTATTGGGGGCAGAGCCAAAAGTATTCAATTTGCGTTCCCTAAGCAGTTGTGCTTCACGTCACTTCCAGGATCTCCCATAGGGGACAATAAAAAATTTGGCAAATATGAAATACATTTATTTGCCCACCCCAGGTATCAAAAAGGTACAGGCCCACATTTGCCCCTGTAAAATAATTTTGCTCTTACTTTTTTAGGATCAGAAGTTCAATTGGAAATGTGTTTGATGTAAAGAGTAAAACGCCATCTACTACCACTTTAGAATCACATCATTAATTTAAACTTCTCTGTTTTCTGTTAAAATGCCATTAGATTCAGCCTTAAATGAATCATGAGTTAGGGCTTAGACTGTTTTTATGAAATTTATCACTTTTATGTGTTTGAATATTTTTATTAAGGGAAGTGCACAGAGAAATTAGTTGTTCTACCAAAATGTATCCCATTTAAAGTTTTTTAAATTTTGTTATTCCTGGTGAAACCAACACAGCATAATAATGCAAAAAAAACCAGAGCCTGGACAACAAAAATGTTAATGGCATCAAAGTTTATAAATTCCATGTTTTATATTTCTATATTCAAGTTAACATTCACAAAAGTATCAATTGAAAAAAGCATCAAAAAGTGAACTTTCCTTTTCTAATGTTGCTTTTATATAGAAAGATATATTTATTTCAATACACTAGTGAAAAAAGCAATTTGTGTAAAAAAATAAAAAAACAACAATATTACAGACAAATAACCGAATTCAAAATAATGTAAAATGTGATCTAGTTATACAGTTGCAAATCACTGAAATAGTTAATACAAATTATAATTAGCTACTGGTGCATAATCCAGCATTACTCAACATAACATAAATCATTCAACAATTGTAACACCTTTACATGTGTGTATGGTGTGTAATGGCTTGTAGCCATTTGGTTGTGCATGCATTTAATGTTCCTTTACCAATCACTTCATTTTATATTTTAATGCAATGCTAACTGACACACTGTACATTATGTGATGTTACACTGTATTTATTGCCAGGACACACACAGTGATAATTATGCCAGCCATTAATCTAATTAATGAGCAAATGAGCTCACTCTTTACTGAAATTTATGGAACTTAAAAGTAGGTCAGTTCTTTTTTTTTTCTCTACATTTCATCTTTTGCAAAATATGTGCATCTAAACAATAATCATTACTCATTTGTCTGTCATCGCTGATCATAGAACATAGATCATTACATATATCATCTTTAACACATTATATTCTAAAATGGTAGAATACTTACCAAGCATTGCTATGCAATAAGTAATGCATTATACACCTTCAGACATAGGGACCTATTCAATTCCCCCATTTCACGCATGCTAATACATCCAATGTGCAAAAGTGATGAATTATTAGCGTCACACTTTTTAATTTTACATTTTACTTTTCCTATACAAAAAATAGGCAGGGAGCGAAAAGTCCTATTCGATTAATTGCAAGTGTACCTTTCTCACCGCAATGAACTTTTATAGCTCGAATATGCCGCCATGTTGTGAGTACTGACAAAATTCAGGGACAGTGGGATTCAAGAACAAATGTGCTTGATTCACACAATAATATACAATTAGATAAATATACATGTACTTACATTCAGTGACCACTTTACACCTATACACCTGCTCATTAATGATTAATGATTGCTTTCTTGGCACACATC
The DNA here is from genome assembly GCF_038048845.1 of Mixophyes fleayi. NCBI lineage: Eukaryota > Metazoa > Chordata > Amphibia > Anura > Limnodynastidae > Mixophyes > Mixophyes fleayi. The sequence goes on from NC_134405.1 coordinate 200,130,866, forward strand.
AGGCTCCATAATACCAATCAAGCATTGTTTAATAGACACAGCCTACGTACCTTGTTAAATCCATTAGTGGAAGTTGAATAATTGGATGAAGTTGTTCTAAATTAATAAATATCGATTGTAATAGTTTTCTGTGTGATTGTGAATAATACAACTAATATGGTTAATGCGATTAAACAAAGTAAATACACTTACATTCACACCTACATTTCTAAATAGTTCACTTTTAATAAAGTTTCCAACTCACATCCTTTTATTATTAAGACTTAAAGATTTATTACATAAAGGTAAACCTACATTAAAGATATTTATGGTTCAGGTCCTAAGAAATGTATTGTGTTTGGTCTTATATTAATCCACATTTCATCAGCAGGAATCCGGAATCCAGGGTAATGTAAGTATGAGCCAATGTACAATGTAGTTTACAAAGCCTTGTACATTGTACATGGGCGCATACTTACAGTACCCCCTTAACATCAGCGATAATACCGTCGCCTTCGTCAGTGACGTCATGAAGTCACTCCGGCTTCTTCCTTCATCGGGATTGGTTCAAGTCACTTTGCAGAACAGCCATCATCGATACTTGTCGGGAAAGAGGTGTTCAGAGTCAAGATGTCAGGATAAGTCTTGTCGGGGTAGTCAACATCGATATGCTGACTACCACCGAAGGGGAGTCCTACCCATACTAGAAAGATGTACCTAATGATGTGGCCATTGAGTGTATATGTATAACAAAATGTCTATTTGATTTAAATAGACAAATTCTGCAGTGGGGGACTCAATATATAACTTAAACTGCTGAGTCCCCATTTGTTTTCCCTTCCATACTGCAAGGCATACAACGGCTGCCACCAATGAGGCAAATTGTCTGATGTTATGGAACCTGACCGGCATAACGGGCTGGGAAGGTACCACCCCACCAGGCATACAATCACTGTCGTCAATACATTAAGTAAAAGTGTCTGGCGGGATGACACCCCCCCTCCGGCATAACGTCTTGAATAGGTGTCATCCCCCCCAGGCAACCCACTGACACCATAATTAAATATAAAAATGCCTGATGTGATGAGAACCGCACAAGCTGTTGTGTTGGTGTGTGCCATCCCGCAAGGTAATTTAATTAATTGGTGACAGTGGTTTTATGCCCCTGTCACTTCCCTGTTCCGATGTGCCCCCTCAAGAGGACATCTGAGCAAGGATGCTACATGTGAAAAGTATCACTTTGGGTTTGAAACGGAGCGCTATTTTCATCTGCGTGAAACACTACCTAATTGAATATGCTCCATAGAGTTTGTTTTACAAGCAGTATCTTCAAAGCATATATTCCTTTCAAAATAGGAACTTTAAGTACTGTAAATGAGGATTTTGAGGAATACACAAGTGAATGCTACACACCTTTCTTTCACATAAAGAAAACACTTTCTTTAACAAGCATTTTGCTTTAATGAACAGGTAGCTCTTAGCAGTTTATAATACTGTATTATAAGAGTGCTGAGTTGTGTAGCTGTTTCCACTACATGTAGTCAAGCATAATTTTCTGAGAAAACACTTGTATTGCTCCCCCTCACCAATAACCCATCATGTATATTCATGGTGTTCCAGCCTATTCCCCTCAGGAGCTAATCATCTAGAGCACAAGAGTGGCACTAACATTTCATCCTTTTTAATCAGGGCAGTGTCTTACAGCACCTTCAGTGCAGACAACAGTCAAGTTGATTAAATGGCTAATCTTCCACCATGACCTTTCCTGTCAATATTCATTCTTGACATGCTGTGCTATGAGCCGCTGTCTCTTTAACCCTTTCTTATTTGTAGAAAGCGCATTTGTACATGAAAACACTTTTATCAGGTTATTAAACAATATTAACTATAGATGTGGGATCATGGGGGATAATGAGCAAAATAGAAAATAACGATATTATGTATACAGTGCCAACATATTGCGTAGCACTGTACATTTGTGAGTCATGATGCCAATAACTAACATACAATGACATCAAACAGAAGATAAAGATGGCCCTCACCAAATGAGCTTACAATCTAAAAGGTGTGAGAAATAACTGATACATAAGGTAACGAAATAACAATTGAGAGTGTGTGGCTGCTGTAAGGCAGAAGCATTATCAGCCACCAATATTAAAACCACCATCAACTGACATTTCTGTGCAGTTACCGGAGATGTGATATGGTTAGAAGGAGGAGAGAAAGCGTAAGGTGTGGATATGAAAGATGAATCAGTCACTATAGAAATATCAAAACAATCAGCTGCTGGCAACCATGTCTGTCCTTCATCATTTATCTCAAATAAGCCTACTTCCTCTTCTAGTCCTGGAGGCTGACTATTCTCTTGTGTTGAATGAACACTGTTGTGGACTTCTGTCAGCTTGTAATAGCTGTGTGTCTGCTATTGTTCTTTGGTATAATGCTAGTGCAGCTAATTAGACTGGTCTGTTCTCATATGTCCCTCTGCAAATAAACCCCCCCCCCCCCCTCCTGTCTATCAATTTAGCTGGTGATAGTTTATATTGAACCAGAGTGCTTTGTGTACTTATCTTTACTTTCTTATTGTTGTGACCTGAACCACACCTTGGATTTCACTGTTTCTTGCCATTGTCCACTGCCTGTTTACTGGGACTGCTCTTAACCTCTACCAACCCTGACATCAGCCTGTACTATCAATTATTCTTTTGAAGTCTGCGAGCCCTGAGCTCAGCCTTTTTATCACCTTGCTTCAAAACTCAGTCTGTCCAGGGTTTCTATTGGCTACCTTCTTCCTGTCCAGCCCCCAGCAACATCGTGTTTAATACACTGCTACTACCACGAGTTAAGACTTTGGAGCAACAAGCACTTTTGGAAGGTTCTAGAGGATGCCCATTAATGTTGGACTGAGGAGGGGGTATGTTATTATGTGGTAAGGAGAGAATATATGTGTGAAGAGGGCCTGCACACTGTACATGGGTTGAAGAGCAGCCTCAAGGGACAGAAGGGGTGAGAGTTGAGATTTGCTTTCTGCCAAGAATCATAAGTCCCACATTTGGTATCTGTGACTGGATCACTTATAAATAACTTATGGTATAAATTTATTTAAAGGAAATAGCGCAGAGCGCTTATTTATATAATTGCCAATGCACTTATTTTTGATATTGTGTATATTTTGATATAGGAAATCTTTATTTCTGAGACCAGGGGAATTTGTTTTTTCTGTTTTAACCTTGCCAGAGAAAATGCATTATTGCTGATGTATATATCTGATACAATAAGCCTTTGCTTAGAAAGTTTTTTTCTATATCTTGGTGTAAGGAAATGCTTTGATTGGGGTTTGCAACTTTTCTTGGGGAATTCTTTTCTTTGGAGGAAATGTGTATTCTGCAACTGTTGGAAGAAAGCACCCATGCTAATTTCATGTTGATTAGACCTTTTGATGTGAGTGTCCAATACCCTTTAAGGGAAAGGAAGGTGTAATTAGATTTACTGTCAGATGTCCACTGTGTCTAAGATAAGATGTAGGAAGTCACAGCAAGGTTTTAGGATATCACAGATAAGCGTAAATATTGTTAGCATTGGATTGCATGTAAATCCATGTTTGGGTACACAGGTTGTATCCTGATTCTAAAAATAGCCTGTGAGGCTGTATCTAAAACTGTATAAAAAGAGAGCCTGTGTAAACTGAAATGTATCATTTTGATGTTCCATCTGACCTGACCACTGAAACCTTTAATCAGTGGAACTGTCCTTTGTCAGGACACTTGAGCGAAATAAACATCACTCTCTGCTTCAAGACCCTGCTTGACAACTTCTTCAATATTGCTGTAATCCTGTGACCTACATATTAGACCCTAAATCTAATCTATCCTCCGGCTGTTTCTGAGATTTGGATCCAGCTCTCCAGTAACACCGCTCTGCCGCTACCCAGCAGCTCTGGCCAGTGTGATAGGCCATGGGGGATCCATCTACAGCACCCTGATCCATAGTAAACGGTCACGGGTACCAGCACGCAGTACACTAGCAGCGAGTTACCCAGAATGAACGTGGTTCTGGACGCCATAAAGGAGTCCAGACGGAATGTGGATCTGGATGCCACACAGGAGTCCAGTGGTGGCAGCAGGCTCCTCCTACTGCAGCAGAAGGGGCATATTCGGAATAACGAATGGAGACGGTGGCAAAGTAAGCCCAGCTGATTCCCAGCAACAACAGACAGCATGGCATAGGCGGTCCATCCTGTCACAGTATCATGGAGGTAATAGGCTATTTCTTCAATGGTTTATATGTGCCAGATTTTAAAATGCAGAGAATTAAAGGGGGAGGGTTAATCCAATTTTTAGCTAACATGCTCTTAGCCACAACTAGGATATGCAATGATAGTTTTTTTATTTATTGAGATCATAGGGAGGATAGCATATAAGAAACACCCAAGGATCATCTGTGTTAAAGAGGTTTTATTTTGGATGAAGCAAAATTATTAATATGAAAATATTTACATTGATTTATCTTATTTTAGTATATAATTTATATTTGATGTGGTTTTATTATGTCAATTGGATCCTTGCGTCTGAGAGGGATATGAACAGGAATGAAGGAGTTAATTCCAAGAACAGATGCTTCTAATCAGAGATGGTGGACAAAGACTTGCAAGCATTTCTCCAAAATCTCCATTGAATCCAGGGGAGCAAAATGGACCAAGACATGCTGTCACGAACACGCTCCCAGCTGCCGTGACTTTGGGGTGTTTGCTGTATGAGGTCACACACGATTTCAGCCCGCAGTCTCTCTCACCTATCATACAGGTTCTAGACCTACGGAATCGCCCCCAAACACAGCGCTCTCACACCCCCAGACACTTCAGGTACAGCCACCACCTACTGGGTACGGGCAATAGGACCCCAATATACTGTCCCACACTGGCACACAGGCTTCTAGTTCCACAAACTAGCAAGACTCACACCAGCACACACAAGGTTAACTCTTCACACCTCCAGACTGTTACACAAATGTAAATACAAGCACACACAGCTTGTTAATCAAATGTATCAACAAATCACACACAGGGTAACCTGGACAAGCAATATCTCTTCTAAACAGGCTATGGATTCTTTAGAGTATCAAGGACGCAACTTATTAAATTTTAGATTTAGTATACAAAAGGTACAGTGCATTCAGATATAAAGAAAAATAATGAATAAACAAATAATAAATTTGACATAACAAGCAAAAACAGTTTAAAGTAATTTTACATTCAGGATTACATTCAAATTTGCACTTACATGAATTGCATCTGGCTAAGGGGATTTGGCTAAGAAGATGGACAGCTTATCAAGGTAACTTGATTTCCCCAGAAGTGTGACACTTTGTCCCTCCAGACACAGGTTTTTAAGCAAACTCAAATGGGACGGCATTCACAGGGGCAGCGTGAATGCTAATGTGGGGGGGCGGAAATGTCCCCTGGGTGTTACCTCAGGTTTGGTCAAACTATTCCTAAGTTTTGACCTGTTGGTAATTCTTCACAGATATATCTCAAAAAAATAACACCCCCCTCAATAAACCGGTCATAATCTCCCGCACGTTTAAATACCAAACATAATGGAATTACAACAATATCCAATCTCATCCTGAAATACATGTGCCTATGGCTGTTCCCTGTGTAGTTGGTATCTATCTTTCAAGACCCTTGTGTGTTTTTTGCCCCTCAGCACAGAGTGGCATCCAGATTTCCCAAAATATGAAGAATGAATTAATTTCCTTTCAAGTTCACATTTCTGTATACCTGTATAGGCTTTCACATGCTGTCTACCAGGATCTCCTCTAGGCATATGGTTCTCCAATTTACACCCAGGAGTTAGTTTGTGTTTCCACTACCTATTGAAAGGAAGTCCATTAGCTATGGAAATACATGGTCAAATACAAAGGATGTCTGTGATCTGCATATCTAAAGCTGGTCTCTTCACACAGGGTTTACCTAACTCAATTATCTCCTCCTGGGCTCATTTGGTCACACCTTTATCTGAATTGAAGATCAGGTTAATTTAGGTGTTCATGCAAAGAGTTATTTTGGGTCCTGACATCCAATATTCTATTTCAGCATATCAGATTTATGCTCTCATTCTGACACATCCCTATATGCCATCTCAGCCAATTGTAATATGACATTTGTGAATTGTAATACAACCTACTTTTGTTACTGATAAAAACTGCCTGGTCTGTGAAGAGGCAGAGATTTCAGAGACTGAAATTGATAGTGATATTATCACAGCACAAGCTTTTCTTTTGTAAATAAACAATGATATAATTTTATTCTTAAAGTTTCTTTAGCTGAAGAAATTAAATTATTACTTTAACATTTGTTACCGGGGCTTTGGTTTGAATAATCTGCTAAGGAAATTATTAATTTTGTCCCAATAGCGGGTTATTGAGAGACATGACCACCAAAAGTTGGGAAAGGATGCCCCTGTGGCCACAACCCCTACAACAATCAGGTGAGGCAGAAGAGAAATTTATTAAGACTTACTGGTGTATAGTAACATTTGTAGTACAGATTGTAGGAGGGTTTCTCAATTTTTGTGGAAATTGAACTTTAAGCGATTCCCAGTTTTATGTCCTCCCTTTTCGGAACAATTAAAAACTTTACATAACACAGACAGCCTACCAGCCATTCTAGAAGCTTTGTTTATGCTGTTAGGCTCTCATGGGATGAGGAGCAGTCATGACAGGGTGTACATACCACCGGACAGCCCACCAGCAGTTCCTCAACTCTGTCTTCCTTTCCGCACGGTCGATTCCAGAGGAGTTGATCAGGGCACAAAGCACAGTGTCAGACGGCGTCTGCGCACTTCCCCTAGGTGCCAGAGACGGGTGCCTATCCCCCATCGTTCCAGGGCAACAGGACTCTCTCCATTCATTTCTGTCAGCGGTCAGCTGCATCTGACCTTCAAAATTAACATCCTCCAATTAAGGGCCACTTCCTTCTATTTAAGACACCTCCTAACAGTGTTCTGGTGCCAGAATAATGGTTCACCAGCTCTATCGTTCCTGTTGCCTGTCACCTGTTTCTGTCGTCTGCTGTTACTTCTGACCCTTGGCTTGTTCCTGGACCTCTCCCTTGCTTATCATTTTGTATCTTGTTATCCATACTGGTTCTGACATTGGCTTGCCTCTGACTTCTCTTCTGAATCCTCCCTGTGGCCGCGCTATCGTTTGGCTTTGACCCGGAATTTTCAACTATTCCTATTCACTACTCCTTAGAACTGGTGACTAACTCGGAGAACAGCGACCTGCGGGAGCATTTTGTGAACACTGGGGGTGCGTTAGACTACACGCCTCACTGTTTAGTTGTGTCAATACCAGTCAGTGGTGATTCCGGCATCATTAACATGACAGAATACTTTGGCTATGAGTGGACAGGACCAACCATCGGCTCGAGAAAGTTTGCTACACCTGGCGCAAAGAGTGGATAAGCAGGAGGCAAATCAAGCCCAGATCTTGCAAGATATCTAGGGAGTTGTTTCCTGCCTGGACTCTCTTCAAGGTTCATGACCGGCTTGCTAAGCTGCTCTAACTGTGACAGTAACTACCCCTATCCCATCTCCAGAGATATACGATGGCAACCCTAAGAAGTGCAGCGTGTTTCTCAACCAGTGTGCCATTCCATTCGAATTGGCATCAGATAATTTTTCATCAGAAAGAACTAAAGTGGCATATATAATTTCCCTTCTTTCGGGTCAAGTACTTGACTGGGCATCGCCTCTTTGGGAACAAGATGACCCATTGCTCCAGTATTCTACAATTTTTATTGAGAGTCTTTGACGAGCCTGGCCGTGTGTCCTCTGCTGCTTCTGTTCTTCTAGGCCTACATGAAGGATCACTCTCTGCAGGCTAGTATGCAGCACAATTTCAGACTCTAGCTTCCGAATTTCCACCTCATCGACCCTGGGACTGTCCCATTGATCTGGTACCAGGCAAAACTCAAGCAATGTCAGAGTACATCTCTGAAATCCTCAAACGAGGATTCATTCGTCATCAATCTTGATCCTATACCCTCACAAATCAGTTCAGATTCCTGTCTCCTGTGCCTACTTCAACCTTAACTAAAAATCTGTAATCTCTCTCTCTCTCTGCTGGTATCTGCTATCATAATTAAGCATGCAATGATTACTGCTATTCTGAAAAAACTAAATTTTGACCCAAAATCTCTCACAAATGACTGTCACATCTCTCAGCTCCCATGCCTCTCCAAGCTTTGTTAGTGCCTTGCCTACATTTTCCACACATGCTTTTGTTTCCCACACAACCTATTGAATCCTCTTCAATTAGACTTTCTTTCCAAAACTCCACAGAGACAACACTGATGGTCAATGAATAGATCACTACTAGAACTGAAGTCCATTATTCAGTTCTAATTCTTCTGGATCTCTCTGCTGCATTTGACACTGCTGACTACTCTCCTCTCATACATACAGAAGAATCCATAGGTCTTCAGAAGCCCTCCCTCACAAAACAAGACTTCCCTCTAGCCTCCAAACCTTCAGGGATTCTCTGAAAACCCACCTCTTCAGGCAAGCTTAGCAATTTCCTCAAACACCCTTTTAAACTCACTCAACTTTTCTATACTATTACCGCCCATCTACACAGTTAACACAAGACTTACATGTGTTTTTTCTATAATCAAACAACCCTCTGATCAACTAACCAACATTGCTTTGTGACTGGATTATATAGTAGCTCACTGAACATTTTTACCCTTGCAAATTGGCTGGCCCAATATGCAATATGTAGCCCTTAACCTCATATATCAAACTTGTATTGCCTTATGGATTTTAAGCTTGCGAGCAGGACCCACTTATCTCTCTGTCTGTCTATAATACCCAATCTTGTTTAATCACTGTGTTTGATCCCAATTGTAAAGCACTACAAAATATGCCGTTGTTATACAAATAAATTTGAATAATAATAATAGTAAAAATAATATTAATAATAACTTACTGGTAAAGTACAATTACTTTGCCAAAAATTCCATCCCCCAACTCTCTGTTCCCAGCACACAGGATTGTGTGACTAGTCCTAGGTAAGAGCCTTCCTGGTGCAGATGGAGAGGCCTGTAATTGTATTTGAGGGTAGGGAGATATGATGATATGCAGTGGAAGCAGACAGAAAGGGTGGTGTTGGGGTATCGGGGTTCACCGATACTTCTATCAATCACCTTCAATGTCAGTCAGATCTTCCTTTGATTTTTCAGTCAACTGGTGAACAGAAAAGTACTCAACACCTGTATGATATAATGCTGAGCAGCTTTTATTCTGTTCCAATTTGAGACCGCTTCAGCGCTTATATTTATACATGTAAGTCTAGGGGTATAGATGCTGAACAACCAATTATAAGACAATATATTATGAAAGTAAGTCAATTAACAATTATATATATTGCAGTTTTCCAACAAAGTTCAAACAATTCTTTCTTTCCAGGTTTTCTGCCAATATTCTTGTGCTCCTCTCTGAAGAACGTTTCGCTTTGCTGTGTGTCCTTGGTCTGTTCCTGTTCATGGGAACATCCTGCTATGTAGTTTCACAACCTTGAATAATTCGTCTTTAAAAACTGAACATAATATCTGCTAATTTCTCTTAAGGTTATAGCATAACATATTAGTTTCTAAAGCTTTAATATATGAATCATATTAAATCAATAATCATACAATTTCACTCTAACAGTGGCTAGATTCAGGAACCTTGGTAAGGAAAGTAGCTGTGGGAAGTTGCATATTTTACTCAAAAGATATGTGAAATTATATAATGTTCAACCAAACCTGTATCAAGCAAATGCTGTTCACAAAGCGCAAAATATCAGCAAAAGCAGCCTTGGACCTGCTATGGTCTTTGATTTGCTCAAGTGCATCTAGAATTCAGCTGTAGTGCATGAATATACAGAGTAAGATGGTGATGTCTGCAGAGGAGTAGATGTTTGCATTAGCAGAGGGGAGGAGTGAAGGCGTTCCTAGCAGAGTATGATGCAGGAGCGCTGGTACGCCTTGTTTTGCATAAACAAGACTTCTTTTTGAGCAGCAAGATGAATTAAGGAATGAATTAAGGTCTGGAAAGTGAGGGTTATTACTAGCTGGGAAGATAAAATAAAAGGCCACCCCTGATTGGCTGTCCAGCTTTTAACTAGCCGGGCTCGTCACACCTTAATTCATTGATAAGATAAGAGACCACTTCTGACAGATTGATGGCTATATTAGATGTGTCTTAGAAGTATGGAACTTACAAACAGTATATTATATATTATATTTATGAACAACTGGAACTCATTTTGATTACTCTTTGATTATATAGTTAATATTGTCATGGATAATTGAATAGAATGCATCTCCTATTTTCAATTGTGCCTATAAATGTACTCTATCTTATATTGTTTACTAACAAAGGATGAGCTGGTTTCTACCACCACTGAGTATCCCCCAATTCACCTTTCTCCCATTAAAACATGAAAAATTCGTTTACCATAATGCTGCATTTGAAGAAATATTGTCACAAATGCACGTTTTGCACTTTCATAAATGACCTTTGTGCATGCATTAAAATAAAACATTGTATTTTTGATGAAATCATGGATCTCAGGGATCACCAAAGACAAGTAAAATAGGTCCACATTTTAATTGTGAAAGAACACTTAGCCAGGGACTGTGTTTGGGCCCTCATGTGACTGTTCTGACTGCTGAAAGACAGGATTTGTCCAGTATAAGTACTCAAGTGGGTGGCCAAACTGGACACAGAAATCAAAGATCCGACCTAATGTCTGGATTTTAATGTGTGTGAATAGCTTCCCCAATCTGAGCTGGAGATTGACAACCTGGCTTGTGTAGTGCAACCACTGAGTAGCTCTGTACACTGTACTAATTTATGATTAGTGATAATATAATCACACCCAGTCACCATCTTAATCAGTCAATCATAGTTTACACATTGCACTTGTACTCTAATATCATAATAGTAGTCTTCCCAATAACAATGCATTAAGCTTAATAAGGCACTGAATTGTGAAAAGGCCACACAGGCATAGGGCACTGAACCATGTTTCATAATCTTAATACTTTTAGTTGATTTCTTTACTATTGGGAATCTGCTCCTTTTTACACACTGGGGACACAATAAAAGCACAAACTGCTTATTACTAAAAATATATTTTTTTATTTATATTTAATGAATTGTAAAAAAATATCAGCGCTTAGATCCAAAAATAATGACACCAAATTTACTGGCACTAAGCAATAACATGGATATTTATCTAAAGTGCTTCATCCTTATCACTTTGTAAGATCAAGGAGATAATTGATGCCAAGATGTTTTATTCCCCTGTAATGTACTCTAATTGGGTTGCAGAGCAGTTTAAGAATACACAGTATGAATTCCTCCAAAACAATATGCTGTTAGTGCCTTTCTTATCGTTAATGTACATGTATTATACAATCACTTCATTCATGGTGATGGAAACAGGACATAATGTCAAGCGCTGCAATGCAAAACAAGTTATAGAGGCAGAAAAATAATTGTTGTCTGGTGTTTTAAACCCAGCAATCCTTCTAAACTGAATTAAATACAGTTCAGGGTCAGTGAGCCTCAAGTTGACATTTACATGAAGCCTTTATGACTTTGCAGGCGGTAGTTTCTGCTTGTTTAAACAGCAGCTGCTCTTTTTTCAGATTAACCTGGATACTAAAGATTAATGTAATGTTATTTATATAAGGATATATTTGATATGGCCAAATATGACAAGATTTTTACAATGTGTCTTTACAAAGCTTGTTAATAATGCATATAGATTGAAAAACATATATATATAAGCATAAAAGATATATAGTCATTGGTTATTGTATTACAAGTGTATATCAGGAAATTGATTTATGTTGCGTCATTTATGAATGCTTTGTTTAAAATAATAAGATGGAAGGGACTCACCACTGCTCGAAGTCCTTCCAGATTTTTTTTTTTCTAGCAATTGAATTTGTTTTAATGATCAATTTCCTGGAAGTTCATAAAAATAACTATTGGCCAGCTGAACCAACAAAATCAACTTTCACCTTAAACAAATAGAAAATTAATTTGGAAAGTATTCCTAACAATGCAAACAATGTAGAGAGAATAAATGTCAATGAAAATTGCATTGTGTGATGGAATATATTAAGAAATGCTTAGAAATTAAACTTTATATCAAAATAAAACATTCCCTTTTTTACACTCTTTATTTTTGAACTGCATCAAACAATCAACATAGCAGGAGATCCAAAATAGGTTGCACTTAATGGACTGGTGTCTTTTTTCAACCTCATAAAAAAAAAAAACATTTCCAAATGTCAGTAAGTATAGCAGGCTTTATTTTTTCAGAATTTAGACTTCCCATTTCATTATACATTTCACATTCTCTTTTACATAATTATAATAGGAGCTCAAACAGATATTATTTTACTAGTCAATAAAATATAATGTCCTTTTGACTGACTGCTATTTAGTGGACAAAGCCCTGGTAAAAGTGCCATGGATATCTGTGTAGGCCAGTGGTTCCCAAACTTTTGCAGTTCACGGCACCCTTAGAGTCTCCAAATTTTTTCAAGGCACCCCTCCAAAATAATTACTGAGCAGTCCTGTTTTAGAAGTAGTTGGGTCAAAAAATTGTAATAAGTATTTAGGCCACGACAAAAATACTTATTTAGTTGTATGCAAAATTGCCCCTCTGCATCCAGAGACACTGCCCCCTCTGCATCCAGGGACACTGCCTCCTCTGCATCCAGGCACTCTGCCCCCTCTGTATGCAGGCACTCTGCTCCCTCTGCATCCAGGCACTCTGCCCCCTCTGTCACACTGTCCCCTCCTCTGCCCTGTCACGCTGTCCCCCCTCCTCTGTCCTCTCTCACGCTGTCCCCCTCCTCTGCCCTCTGTCATGCTGTCCCCCTCCTCTGCCCTCTGTCACGCTGTCCCCTCCTCTGCCCTCTGTCACGCTGTCCCCTCCTCTGCCCTCTGCCACGCTGTCCCCCTCCTCTACCCCCAGGCACGCTGCCCCCTCTGGAGCCCTCTGTCACGCTGCCCCATCTGCAGCCCTCTGTCACGATGCCCCCCTCTGCTGCCCGCTGTCCCCCTCCGCTGTCACACTGTCCCTCTCCGCTGTCACCTGTCCCCCTCCGCTGCCCGCTGTCCTTCTCCGCTGTCACACTGTCCCCTCTGCTGCCTGCTGTCCCCCTCCACTGTCACACTGTCCCCCTCCGTTGCCACCTGTCCCCCTCTGCTGCCAAACTGTCCCCCTCTGCTGCCACCTATCCCCCTCTGCTGCCACCTGTCCCCCTCCGCTGTCACACTGTCCCCCTCCGCTTCCACACTGTCCCCCTCCAGTGCCACACTGTCCCCCTCCGCTGCCACACTGTCCCCCTCCGCTGCCATACTGTCCCTCTCCGGTGCCACATGGTCCCCCTCTGCTGCCACACTGTCCCCCTCCGCTTCCACACTGTCCCCCTCTGCTGTCACACTGTCCCCCTCCACTGCCACCTGTCACCCTGTCCCCTCCGCTGCCACACTGTCCCCCTCCGCTTCCACACTGTCCCCCTCCGCTGCCACCTGTCACCCTGTCCCCTCCGCTGCCACACTGTCCCCCTCCGCTTCCACACTGTCCCCCTCCGGTGCCACCTGTCCCCCTCCGCTGCCACACTGTCCCCCTCCGCTTCCACACTGTCCCCCTCCGCTGCCACCTGTCCCCCTCCGCTGCTACCCTGTCCCCCTCCGCTGTCCACTGTCCCCCTCCGCTGCCACACTGTCCCCCTCCGCTGCCACACTGTCCCCCTCCGGTACCACCATCCTTTTCACTCTGCCCCACGCCAGACATAAAAAAAAGAGAAGACAGAAACTTACCAATCAGCGCGGCGCCGGGACCCAGCAGCCTCCTCTCTCCCGCAGCTGTCACTGAATATAGACGTCAGTGACAAGCTGCTGCGGGAGAGAGGAGGCTGCTGGGTCCCGGCGCCGCGTTGATTGGTAAGTTTCTGTCTTCTCTTTTTTTTATGTCTGGCTCGCGGCACCCCAGTGACAGCACCGCGGCACCCCTGGGAACCGCTGGTGTAGGCCATACATAACTTGTAAATATATGGTAAATCAAATGTAACAGTCACAATACATGTGGTGCAGGCAGGAATAGTGTCCAGAATTGATATGCTATAAATCAGAAAGGAGATTAATTTCGCCAAGGATTGAGAGTAGTTAGCCAATGCCAGTGGATAGGAGCCAGAAGAATAGTCATCCACTAGCAAGGGTCATCCCCAATTAATCAGTTAAATTGTGAATTCTAAACCAAAAATGCTGGTTTACAGAAACAAATCTCAATAAACTGGAGACTTGCTGGTAATCTGCCAGCACACTTTAGTATATACATAAGCAGTTGATTTCAGTGTGTGAAATTTTCATTCGTGTGCAGAAGTGCAGAAATTTCACTCATGCACAGATGTAATAAGCGCTGGTCATATGCTTTTAACATGCTTAGGGCAAAATTGCATCTCCGGTAGCAAATCAACTGCACCATTTATTAGAACTGTGAATTGAGGTTGTGGCCTAAATACTGTGAAGCCCTCAGGACATAAGAGACCTTTGGAGGTGGATACCGCAGTTAAGGCTCCTGATGACGCGATCACAGGATTGAAATTAGTTGCTCCGATGCCCTGGAAAAGGTTATTACTTTTGGGAGGGTCTACCTTGCAGGGCTGAGAGTTACCAAGTGAGTTACCTTCAGGAGGTTCCATTCCAGATGACGGTATCAACCCTTTGAAGACTGAACCATATTGTGACAGTAGGGGTAGAGAGCTGTAGTTGATAGATGAGCCTGTCTAAGATCTAAGCTCCGGATTTCAAGGTAGGCTGGATACACACTACAGAAAATTTCTCCTGATTCAACATCTTTACCAATTTTACAAACGACAGCAAAAAAAAAAAAAATGTCTGGATCAGCATGCCGATTCATGTATACACACTATGCATGTTTTACATGTCCATAGAGATCTATGGACAGTACCGTTCGTGAGTGCATACACACTGCAACAACATTATTCCATCGTTGAACAAGATTTTTAGCGTGGTTAAAAATTAAAAAGAAATGATATGATGTGCATTAAGGCGATAATCATTCATCATTGCCGTGTGCACGCTAATGTGATATCAGGCCGAATTGTCGTTTATTGTTTGATTGGCCCGATAATTGGCTGAAAACACCATAGTGTGTGCCCAGCCTAAAAGAAGACTGATATTATAAGTGAAGGAATGTGATATCATTGTGAGATGGTCTGGTGCAGCATCCAGCGCCCCCTCACCTTCGACGCCAGGCAAATGGGCATATGCCGTAGATGAAAACAAACTTGTCCTTAATTTAAAATCTGGCTTCCTTCATCTTGACACCCCCCACCAACACCAATATTCATGTTTGTGTGTTTTCGAAACTCAGCTCCACTTGGCTTTTTAATATGTTCCCAGCAATCTTTGTCACTCAATTAGTTTTCATTAAAATCAACTATATAGTGTGATAGTGTGATGGAGGCATGAACAGGCGCTGCTGAGGGTGAAGATACAAACATGGAGGGGGTTGTCGCCCCTGCGTCTCTCGCCATCCTTGTCTCTCCTACTAGCTAACCCAAAGTCTGCCCAAGGGTGGCTTCTTGTCTTTAGCCTTTATCATGGGAATGCGTCAAAAATAAAACCTTACTACATTTTACTTTCATGTTTTCTTTTTACCTGGGATAACAACTATTAACTTATCATTTAAAATTAATTTCAGTTTATACTTCTTTCTGTCACAATTTTGCCCCCCCTAAAAAACTTGCACCCCCTAAAAGCCTAGTCAGTCTATTGGATAATTATGCCCTGTTAACATCTATGCTACAAAACCTATGCCTTCTGGCTAGTAAAATTTCAAGTACAAGGGCCATTTTGCACTTAAACCACATAGATTCTAATAAAGGGGAAGCGATGACTGAGCTATCTGGAGACAACCCACCACCAGAAATTGGAGTCTCTAGAAAATGTGTACACCGTGCCACATCTTTATTTTAGGTAGAATAACTGCACAAGTTTTTTGGTCTTCTCTTTCCAAAGAACATGACAGACACAAGTATATCACCATCTGTGGGGTGTATTTATCAAAGAGAGAAAATGACGTAGAATACCTATTGTAGGCGATAGGTATTAACTGCAGCGATAGCATCCCCATGCAAAGCATGTGCTATTTACCAAACATTGCATCGGCACATGTACCATCACAATTCTTCTTCTGTTATCGTCCCCCCAGGGTAGATAAATAGGTTTTTTTTTTATTGGAACTTAAAGTGCAAGTCTGGGCTTTAAGCTCTACTGTGCATGCATGAGCTAGCCATGTCATGCAGTGTTCTCCCCAGCACCTATTTTCCAGCTGCTCTACCCAGCTCTTTTTACTTGCCACCCGGCTCTTGGAGCCCAACAGAGTCCTATTAATAGAATAAACCATTGTTTCTCCAACATTTTCAATATTATTAAGTATTACAACTGCCCCTACCAGGCTGCTTCTTAATGCCACCCAGCTGGCAACATTTTCTGGGGAGAACACTGTCACGCATGACCAGGGGCGGATCTAGAAAACTATTGTACCCGGGGCGATTTGGGTACACAATCAGAGCGGCCGGGCACCACACTGTCCCTGCCTGTTACTGCCGAGCGGACCTGCACATACTGTGCAGCCGTCGGCAGTAAGTCTCTGCTAGGGGGGGCGATTGCCCCGATCGCCCCCCCCCCCCCCCTGGATCCACCACTGCGCATGACCGTATCACCTGAGACAGGCCCGGCAGTAAGTTATCCTCTATCGCTTAGCAATGATTATCAACTGCCTCAGTAAGATGTTATTAATAAATTACGGGGATAACAGATTTTTTTAATTGCAAGGATAAAAGATAATCATCGTTGTCACCCCTTGTTTATAAATAGGCCTTTTTAAGTAGTAAGTTGTTTAGCACAAGAGCCGACAGGTTTCTGTGGAATGATAGAGTAGAGCATTGAATTTCCAATTATGTTCTAGTTAAATTAAACGTTGTATAAATAAATCTTGGCAATACATCCTATTGACATACTGACTTATCCTGTTTACATGATGGTGTTGACTTGAGTTTCTCTACTGCCAGAAACTTTGATGTTGGTCTCTTGAGAATAATTCTCGATGGGCCTTTGCTCCTGTGTTTATTAATTGGCTGTGTCTATGAAAGTAAGATACAAAATAAATCAATTGCATGGGGCTAGTACTTCCAAGCATGGCAGAGTGACTTCAATTGCAAAACAATTAGCATAAATTATTTAATATAGTTAGAACACACAGAGTAAAGTGGTTGTTATTAGGGACTAACATTATTTGGCCTTATTGCTTATTGCTTTTTATCCAAAATGTTAACAAAAATAAATAACATGAACATCAGATATATTTTATGGCTGTCATTTACATATGCACTCAATGCTGCAATGGTATTGCACCAGTGTATTTAGGTGGTCTGCCCAGTACACTCTGCCCAGACACCCCAGGAACCTAGAAGTCTCCGGAGGAGCACTGTGCAAAAGTGTAAATGTCACATCAATGTTCAACATCCGACTATCTTTCATAAATAATTCCTTTTAATTTTTCTCTGATAAAACACTACTTAGTTTAGCCTCCTTCATTGCCTATATTAATCGTAATAATTAGGGGATATGGAGATTGTCTTCATTACATATGCAAAGTTTGAGTGTGTGAAGCTTTTTATAATGTTGCTCAGAGTGCGGCTGAAATATGCTTCTCTGCCAAGAGCATCATGGAGGCACAAAACTGTTCGTATTAATAGTATAGGATGAGACACAAAGACCGTCAGCTCTAAACTGCTGCAAAATTTAAGTACTATTCCACAAAGGAAAAACCATTTCTGCACTGCTCCATAAAACTAGGCGTAGAGGTGCATCGACTCCATATTATAATAGCTATGCCCTCACTCCACCCAACTCCTCCTTTCAGCCTGTGCAAGTCTGTTCCTCCTCAACAGAATTAAAGCTGTTCCCTGTTTGATAAACAGACCCCTTCATTTGCCTACCTAGCTCCTTTTAAGGACCTCGGTGCAGACACTTTGCAGCCTTAGAAAACAATGTTGGCCAAATTAACAGGGTGTGATTTAGAAGTGACATTTTTATTTTCTCTAGGCCTAATGCCTTATTAGTGGAAAACTTTTTATCCTAATATACTGCCTATTGGATACCTAATTATTATTAAATATTTGAAGGAGACATTTGGACTTCCTGTATTTAGCATCTATACGCACATATATACATGTTCCCATGTAAAATTCTCTTGAATCGTGCAATTGTAAAATAAATGGCCCATCCATGATATCTGCTACCTCTGAGTATGCATAAAATTTTTCCACTTGCTAAATTGGGAAATATTCTCTGTTTCTTGAAGCACTTTTAAATATATTGACCCAAATGACTGAATCTTGTTCTTGCATGTGCGAGTGAAGCACAATACTTCGGTTAGTCTGCATTAAGCAAGGAATGTTCCACTCCGTCCATTAGAAGGAGCAAAATCTTGTACCAAAGCAGTTATCACCATCTTGATGCACTAAGGAATGTATTTTCCTGTACAATTTAGTATAATTTAGAGATAGTCACTGACCCCCGTGTTTTGGTTTTGGATTCGGTTTTGGATCTGGATTACCGTCGTGTTTTGGTTTTGGTTTTGGTTTTGCAAAACTGCCATTGCGTGTTTTGGTTTTGGTTTTGGTTTTGTTTGGTTTTGTTTTGCTATTTTTTTGGAAAATCCATGTTTTTGGGCCTAAATTAACCCAATTTAGTGCTCCAACTGTTTTAGAGACAAGTAATCTAATTGTTGAGGTAATAAATCATCCAAAAAAACAGTTTAATTCTTCGTTGGTAGGCCTATTCTACACACAAAACAGATTGTCTTCCTCTCCATCTATGCATATTGGCAATGCAGCCATCGTCTTTGAATGTATATTACACCCTACACTTATAGTTAAATATGTAAAGAAATGGAAAAAGACAGTTTGGTTTCTGTCTCTCAAGGCCCCCCTCCACTTGTATAAAATACCAAAAAATTCAGCCATTATAGACTGTACAATATTAATTGACATGGAGAAAGCCAGTTTGGTTTCTGTCTCTCTAGGCCCCCCTCCACTTGTATAAAATACAAAAAAATCCAGCCGTTATAGACTGTACAATATTAATTGACATGGAGAAAGCCAGTTTGGTTTCTGTCTCTCTAGGCCCCCCTCCACTTGTATAAAATACTAATAAATTCAGCCGTTATATACTGTACAATATAAATTGAAATGGACAAAGGCAGTTTGGTATCTGTCTGCATCAGATCCTCTATCCCCTAGGAGTAAAATAGAAAACTATTCAGCCGTTATATAATCTAGAATATAAATAGAAATTGAGAAAGGCAATTTGGTATCTGTCTGCATCATAATCATCAACATCATCATTAGCGCCCTCGTCGCCTACATAAATCTCCCCCTCATCCTCTTCTAATTCCAAAGTGGCATCCTCAATTTGGGTATCACCGGCTACACTCGGGCTATTAAGGCACACATCAGCAGAATGCTCACGATTAGACATCAAACTGTTGGATGGACTCTCCACAGGGATTGTTGTCATTTGTGAATCAGAGCAAATATTCTCCTGTAATGCCTCACTGTTATCTTGCAGCTCGGCTTTGACGCGTAACAGTAGTTGTGCACCAATTGTAGGCTGGGTAACTTTTTGGGATCTGCCACTAATAGCCAAAGGTGAAGGCCTCATTCTCTCTTTGCCACTGCGTGTGTAGAATGGCATGCTTGCAATTTTTTTTTTATCGTCACTTAACTTTTGCTCAGTTACACTTCTTTTTCGCTTCAATACAGTAACATTTTTTTTGGTTTTTGTTTTTTGCACTAATTTGACTGTTGTTTGACATCGCCTTGGCCAGATGACGTACTGGGAACACTAACATCAGGACTGGTGACAGAACCTGGTTGCTCATTCAGATCATATGTGGACTGCTTTGAATCCATTCTGAGCGCAAACCACTGGGGAGTGCTAAAAATTATTTAGTAGGTACTGCTGACAGATATGACTTTTGACAGCCAGAAATATTAATGCACAATTAGGGAGGACACCCCAAAAGCACTGAGGAGTGCTAAAAATTATTTAGTAGATACTGCTGACAGATATGACTTTTGACAGCCAGAAATATTAATGCACAATTAGGGAGGACACCCCAAAAGCACTGAGGAGTGCTAAAAATTATTTAGTAGATACTGCTGACAGATATGACTTTTGACAGCCAGAAATATTAATGCACAATTAGGGAGGACACCCCAAAAGCACTGAGGAGTGCTAAAAATTATTTAGTAGATACTGCTGACAGATATGACTTTTGACAGCCAGAAATATTAATGCACAATTAGGGAGGACACCCCAAAAGCACTGAGGAGTGCTAAAAATTATTTAGTAGATACTGCTGACAGTTATGACTTTTGACAGCCAGAAATATTAATGCACAATTAGGGAGGACACCCCAAAAGCACTGAGGAGTGCTAAAAATTATTTAGTAGATACTGCTGACAGATATGACTTTTGACAGCCAGAAATATTAATGCACAATTAGGGAGGACACCCCAAAAGCACTGAGGAGTGCTTAAAATTATTTAGTAGATACTGCTGACAGATATGACTTTTGACAGCCAGAAATATTAATGCACAATTAGGGAGGACACCCCAAAAGCACTGAGGAGTGCTAAAAATTATTTAGTAGATACTGCTGACAGATATGACTTTTGACAGCCAGAAATATTAATGCACAATTAGGGAGGACACCCCAAAAGCACTGAGGAGTGCTAAAAATTATTTAGTAGATACTGCTGACAGTTATGACTTTTGACAGCCAGAAATATTAATGCACAATTAGGGAGGACACCCCAAAAGCACTGAGGAGTGCTAAAAATTATTTAGTAGATACTGCTGACAGATATGACTTTTGACAGCCAGAAATATTAATGCACAATTAGGGAGGACAACCCAAAAGCACTGAGGAGTGCTAAAAATTATTTAGTAGATACTGCTGACAGATATGACTTTTGACAGCCAGAAATATTAATGCACAATTAGGGAGGACACCCCAAAAGCACTGAGGAGTGCTAAAAATTATTTAGTAGATACTGCTGACAGATATGACTTTTGACATCCAGAAATATTAATGCACAATTAGGGAGGACACCCCAAAAGCACTGAGGTGTGCTACAAATTATTTAGTAGATACTGCTGACAGATATGACTTTTGACAGCCAGAAATATTTATGCACAATTATGGGGGACACCCCAAAAGCGCTGGGGAGTGCCAAATATGAAGAAAAAATAATAAACCTCTATCCTCCTCTCTGCACTAGCGATTTTGGTTAGAGCAATTGCAAGAACAATATTGTATTCTCTGTCCCTGCTCTAATTAGCCTATGACTACACCCTGCTCTCTCCCTCTGTCAAATGGCGATGGATTGCTGTGGAGGCGTGTATTTATAAAGTTGAAGTATCGCGAGAACCGAGCCCTGAGATCCGACGACAATGACGTTCGGCCTCAATTTGGATTCGGAATGGGCGGGAGAGTACCGAGCTGCTCAGCTCGGTACTCGGATACCCAAAGTTCGGGTGGGTTCGGTTCTCGGAGAACCGGACCCGCCCATCTCTAGTATAATTGCATAAAAATATGTGCATGACACCAAAAGACAAAATTACATTCGTGTTGTAACAGCTTGTCTGCAGCTTGACAGATTACTTTTTTATTTTTTTCATTTCTAAATGACAATAAACAATAGCCATAAATGTAAGCACATGGTCAATATAAGTTTTGTTAAAAACTTTTCAATCAAGGCTTAATACGTCAGTTCATTACAATTTTTTTAGGTAGATGAGTGGGATCTACATAACCAAAGAAACACACAAAAGATCAAAATAGTATTCTGGTTGCTTTTCCTAACAGAACAGAATGATGCGGATAGAACAAGGATCCCAAATAAGATTGAATTTATTCCACTGAACTTATACGTCATTTTTCCATTGATATGTAAACCAAATTTTATTTAAAACATTCTAGAGATCGGAGGAGGTGCAGGATCTTTTCGATTCTTTGCTAAATCGTTTTGGCGGCATTTAATCTATGGAAGGCCAATTTAACGGAACTGGAATTATTATTATTATTGTTTATAAAGTGCCAATCATATTATGCCGTGCTGTACAGAGATTATTGGCATTATGGCTTAGAATAGGTAACCATAAGAGTGCTGATCACAGGGACAACTGGAAGGACACACTGGCATTTGTACAAATTAGGGACTACAAGTAAATTATCTTTTTAATATATTTATATGAATCAGTATGAAACAGTTGTGCATTACAATTTTATTGCTATACAAACTTGTGGTGAAATAAAATTAATTTTCCAGCTCCAACCACTCAGTTACAAATGGCAGATAAAAAAGCAGTGACATGAATTCTACTGACAGGCGAATGTAACTGCTGTACTTATTTTCCCAGTAAACCTGCTGCAGGGCATTAAACCATATCAGGGAAGAAAATCAGTCCATACTATGAGTCTTCAAAGCGGTGTGATTGGTTCATCCAAACGCAATGTGCCGATGCTTACATCCACTTACAAAGGACAAGGCTTAAGGCCTAAACTCTTTGCCTCACAGATCTCTTTCCACTCAGTGCTCCTCATTACGATTGCAATGTTACATTTGTCTGACACAGGTAGATGGACTTTGAAGAGACTACAGGTGCGGTGCTGTCAGAGTAGAACTTATCAACAGGAAAGGGATCACGCTTCATTTACAAAAATATGTAAGGCTCAAGCAATGCAATTTCAGAGGTCATTTGGCTCAACATTTTTTTTCACCTCACTGCTCTTCAGTTGAAACTGTCAGTTCACATTATTAGTGATAAAGGAATGGCTTTGTTAATTTTACCATCTACAATTAAACATTATT
This sequence comes from Mixophyes fleayi, assembly GCF_038048845.1. Lineage (NCBI taxonomy): Eukaryota > Metazoa > Chordata > Amphibia > Anura > Limnodynastidae > Mixophyes > Mixophyes fleayi. The sequence goes on from NC_134405.1 coordinate 200,153,892, forward strand.
CTAGAAATGTTTTTACTTAAACAGTACATTACAAGAACAGATTTTACCTACCCTCAATTCAAGAGCCTCCAACAAGCCATGTTTTATTAAACATTAAGGGCCTGATTCAGAGAGAGACATACTGTACCCCAGTTTGTGTAGCATATCTTTACGTTTTACCACACTGTGAATGTTCAGAAAGTGACTGGACTTAACTGCAGCTATTCGGACCTGCAAATTTTGACACTTAGGACTCCTTGCTCCCGAAGAGATATGTTGGGGAGAGGGAAGGGGTGTTCTAACTTGTAATGTACAGTAAGGGTGTGTTTGAGCAATTGCATACAAATTCAGGTTAGGACATTGTTAAGAGCATTTTGTCGCTATCCAATAACGATTGTCGAATCTCGTTTTGTGTTTCCAACGCACAAAGATTTACTCTCAAAAAGTAGCAGAATATATTCAAGCGAAATAATAATAAGTACAGCCGTTACCTATCGCAGGCGCTCTGGATCCAGTGAACAGTCATTCAGTCCTGAAGTCTGTGGTCAAGGTGACTGAACACTACATGACAGCTACTGCTTATATGCAAACAGAGATACAGTGAAACAATGCAGGTGGTATAGCTTGCTTCTATTGGTCCAGGCATCAGGAGGGTCCAGGGGGTTACACATCATAGGCTGATTCAATCTAAGGAATCCAAAGGTGGGGGTCTCTCCAGGGGATGAGCTCTGTTCTTCCCGCCAAACTCCAATTACAATAAGTCCATTAGCATTTGACAGTTAATATCATATTAAAGGTTTATTCCCTAACATCAATAACTAGAGTATGCAATGTGCGATCTCTTTGCCGAATGCACCGAACAGCTGCTGATGTAAAGGGGATTAATATGATATTAGACATGACACATTTCTTTTAACCTGAACCATATGTATCACTAATATGCATATAACTTATAATATTACACATAAACACTACTATATTTCGACATAAATAACTATGTGTTGCAACTACAATTAATGTGTACTATTTACAAATGTGTGTGTTGGTGCGAATGTATACTAAAGTGTAAAAACTGTTATTGCCACGTGTTGCGGCTGGATACGCCCTTCCACACCGTAGCGTGCTCTACGCATAATTTCAGACAAAGCCGATCAAGTTTGCTCGATATCAATTGAAACTACTTTATCCAATTTGCTGACTTCGACAGCTCAGCTCTTTGATAGTGTTATGAACTATCACCTAATAACCGTTTCAAGTTCAGGATTATACAACACCTCTTCACAGACCATGATCTCGGCATCTCTCACGACCCTTTCAGTCTCGTTCTCAGTGTTTCTCTCAGAAGACTGTTTTCCACACTTCAACACAGAAGGAACACATTTGACACATAAACCAATTGCTAAGATGACACCCAGTATAAGGAGAAGGAGCTTACCTACACTAGCAACCATTTCCTGTACCCACTCCCCCAAACCAGAGAACCATTTCACCGGGTTCAACCACGAGAACCGACCTGCCACCTTTTCCCCGACCTCATATAACGAAGAATTATGGTTCTTTCGAAATTCCCATTTCAGTTGCAGAATTTCATCCATCTTCCGGTCTATAACCTCCTTGGGGTCATCCGTATTATTGGTGATGTACGTGCAACATTTGACACCGAACTGGGTGGCCAGTGTCACACAGTACCCACCAGTAATAGAGGTGAGATAATTTAGTATCAGTCTATGTTGCACCAACTCCTTTTTGTACGCTTGTAGCTCCCTTCCAGTATACCTGAAAGTGTCATCATACATCTTGGTGATATTATCTATCAATTTAGCTAGGTCTTGAATATATTTAAAGTTTAATGTTCCCCGAGCGGTCCAGGTGAGATCTAGAGCTACCATAACTTGGAAACCCGCGGTTTCACTAATCAATTTTGTAGCTATGGGCTCCTCACCAGGAATCATATTTCTCTTGCCACGGTGTTCGTACTGTGTGTGTATGTATGGTGGTGATATAGTCTTGTGAATACCAACCATTTCCTCATGAGTAATAGTCATGATTTCAGGAACCAATTTAGCTAAGAAACACAAACCCTTGGAACTCGGAGTCACCCAGGAATAAGCTTTTCTCCCACAAACAAAGTACACATCATCAGGGAGAACATAAGGAACAGTATGCCCATTAATTATATCACATAAGGTTTTGACAAAACTACCCATGCCTAGTGCCTCCATTTGTTTGAGACACGTGTCAGCATGGATGACATTCTTACAATTACCTATAGAGACCTTTCCAATGGATACTTTCTTATGTTTAGTTACACGCCCTAATTTGTGGTGTCCATCAACAGTCCTGCCTATTGGTGACCTTACAATTCTCCTTCCAAAATGAGTGTGGTGAGCCATTGTCTTATCGGATAGGTCAGCTTCCCAATTCTCCAGACGCTTTGCATAAGAGATGTTAAGGCACAGTAAGTATCTGTCTAAGGAGTATTGTCGAAGCTTCAGACTAGGGGACCTAGTGTTATTGTACCTCCCTTCTATGGGCCTCCCTTCCTTCAATTCTAGTACCTCAGAGATGTTTAGTGGGAATGGTACTAGTCCTATGTTATGCTGTCCCTGAGGCACATGTGACCACACCCAGCACTCAGTTTGATTTAGAACCTTACCCACTAAGGAGTGATAATCCTCCAGAGGATGCCCGCCCATGTCCAGGGTACTGGTGGACTGGCATCGCTGGATGCACATTTCTTCAACTAGGGAATCACAGAACTTACAGATACAATACTCATCAGACAATAGCCCCTCACACTGTCTCCGAGTTCCCGAGCTAGCAGACCTTTTCATAACCCCTGGACCAAGCTTGATAATGGGCTGCTCTGGGTATTCTAATAACTCCATCTCATCCATATCACTACCAGAACCTGCCTCTGTCCTCCATCCTTCTTCACAAAAATCGAGTGTCCTAGATAAAGTAAAAACAAGGAAAATCCTGGAACAAAAGAAAAACAATAACCGCCACTCCATCGCTGGAAAGATAGTTCTGAGGCAACGTCTCTGGTTCAGGTGTCTTGACTGCAGGCTTTAGGTCTCCCGGAACAGGTGTACGAGTGACAGATCAGTGTCGTCGGTTTCAGCTTTATCTCGCACTTTCTCCGGGTTACTGACTCTCCTGCAGTGGGTGGAATGGACCCAAGTGTCTCTCTCTGCAACCTTCAGTGATGTGGTACTGGTCAGCAGCACTTGATACGGGCCTTCCCAACGGTCTGTAAAACAACCTGAATGTAAGAAATTGCGGATCATAACATAGTCCCCAGGTTCAACATCATGACAGTTCGTTTCTGGCATACCAGGTGACAGCATTTTGAGTTTTTGTTGTTGTTTCAGCTGTCTGCTCATTTTTATAAGATTTTGCACAGTCACTTCATTATTACACTTCAAGTCGTCTTGCGGACTCACGATCAAATGAGGTTGTCGGCCGAACAGTATCTCAAAAGGGGACAGATTAAGAGGAGGTCTAGGAGTGGTTCGAATGCTATGGAGGACTAGTGGTAAAGCTTCAGGCCACGCCAACCCAGTTTCAGCCATTACCTTACCAAGCTTGTTCTTAATAGTACCATTTACTCTTTCCACCTTACCACTGGCTTGTGGTCGGTAAGGGGTGTGAAGTCTGCTACTGATTCCCATGAGCTTACACATATTTTGGAAGATATCACCAGTAAAGTGGGTACCTTCCCGCTCACTGCGATCGTCCAACGATCGTCGCCTCTCTTCCCCTCTGATTACCTCCTCTCACGCACGTATCCAAGACTTCTCCCGCGCCGCTCCCCTCCATTGGAACAAGCTCCCCCGCTCCATCAGAACTTCCCCTAATCTGTCCTCTTTCAAACGTACATTAAAAACCCACCTTTTCCTTAAAGCCTTCCAGTCTCATGCCTAAAATCCCACCGGTCGGCTACCTCTCTTTCTCATCCCTTTTTCCCTTCTCCCCCTTCCTCGACTCCGTCTCCATTTCTCCCGTCTCTCCGTCTCATCCATGTGTCTGTCTGTCTTCCCCTCCCTTTAGATTGTTCGCTCCTTTGAGCAGGGCTCTCCAACCTTCTGTTTCCATCACTTTTAACTGCACTCTCCAGCTACTCAGCTCTCCTCCTCTCAGTCCCTCTGCCCTCTGTCTCCTCTCGCTTCTCTCCGCTCCCCTCAGTGACTCTCAACCTGTCATCCGTGCCCACCCTCTTCGGCCATAGTTACCTGCCTATACTCACTTTTCCCCTCCCTCCTTCTCTTTCATGCTGTGCCTGAGCCCCCAGAGTTATAGTGCTTACTGTTACTTGTACTGTGCTGTTTCACCTTGTACTGTGCCATTGTTTGTCCTTGTACGGCGCTACGGATACTTTGTGGCGCCCTATAAATAAAAATTAATAATAAAAATTAATAATAATAATAATAATAAAGTACCCCTATCACTTTCAATGATTCTAGGGATACCGAACCTACACACAACATCTTGTACAATTTTCTTTGCAGTGAACACAGCAGTATTAGTGGCTGCCGGATATGCTTCTACCCAACCGGAAAACACATCAAGTCCTTTTATGTGTTGTGGGTGTGCCACTGGCGTACCTGCTGCTGTCGTAAAGTTTCTAAGACGCCAAAAGGCCCCAAAATCGTGCACTACCCCAAAGGCGTACCTAGAGTCAGTATATATATTAGCTGATTTATCTTTTGCCAACTCACAAGCTCTCCTTAATACTACTAGTTCCGCCACCTGGGCTGAGTGAGGTGGACCAAGGGGTTTAGCTTCTACAACATCTGACATCTACAACAGCGTAACCAGTACATAGTTCTCCCGTCTCTGTCTGTCTATGACAACTCCCGTCTGTATAAAACGTAAAATCAACATTTTCTAAGGGGGTGTCACTTATTTCGGGCCTGGCAGTAAAGGTCTTGTTCAGGTATTCCATACAATCATGCGTATCAGTACTCTTGCCAAACTCATCATCACCCAGGGTCTCCTCACCTCCCACCCTTTGTGTCTCTCGAGACACATATGGAAGGTATGTAGCTGGATTTAAGGTGCTACATCGTTTGATGGTGATGTTTGAGGGTGACATCAGAGCTAGTTCCCATTTTGTGAATCTAGCTGAGGAAACATGTCTGGTTTGAGCTGAGTTTAACAGAGCTGATACAGCATGGGGTGTATAGACAGTTGAATCATGTCCTAATACTACATCCTCGCTCTTACTTACCAGTAGAGCTGTCGCTGCTACACTTCTGAGACATGTTGGGAGTGATCTTGCAACAGTGTCCAATTGTGCACTGTAGTATGCTACCGGTCTGCTAGCGTCACCATGTTTCTGTGTGAGAACACCTGCTGCACAACAATCAGCTTCCGTACAGTATAGCTCAAAAGGCTTTTCATAATCAGCTATTCCCAATGCAGGTGCTCTAGTCAGACTATCTTTGAGATTAAAGAAAGCTTGCTCTGACTCTTCTGGTTTCGAGGAAGAGACTAGCTCCTGCAATGGTAATGCCAGAATAGAAAAACCTGGGATCCAGGATCTACAGTATCCACACATCCCCAAGAAGGTACGAATTTGCTCCTGGCTCTGCGGCAGAGTCATGTGTTGTATGGCCTCAATTCTGTCAGTCGTCAGATGTCTTAGCCTCTTAGTGAGACAGTGCCCTAAGTATTTGACCTTAGTCTGACATGGCTGTAACTTGTCCTTTGCCACTTTGTGCCCTGTTTGCGGAGATGGAGCAACAACAATTTAGTATCATTTAAACATGACATAAAAGAATCAGAGCACAACAACAAATTGTCCACATATTGAATTAGAACACACCCATTGCAGGGTTGAAAGGATTGCAAACAGTCATGTAAGGCTTGGGAGAAAATACTGGGGCTGTCAATGAACCCCTGGGGAAGTCTGGTCCATGTATATTGCACCCCCGGTAGGAGAATGCAAAAAGGTATTGGCTGTCAGGGTGAAGAGGGACTGAGAAGAAAGCAGAACATAAATCAATGACAGTGAAATGACTAGCAGACCGTGAAATCTGCATAAGGATGAAAGCTGGATTCGGCACTACGGGGAATTGGCTCTCAACAACTTTATTATTTCCCCTTAAGTCCTGGACTAATCTATAGCCCCTCCCCCCACTCTTCTTCACAGGGAAAATGGGACTATTTTCTGTGCTGGAGGTACAAATTAAAATCCCTTGTTGCAACAGCCTCTCAATAACAGGATATACCCCTAGTTCCACCTCCGGTTTTAATGGATACTGTGGGATTTTTGGAGCTATCCTACCACTTTTTAGATTTACCATGACAGGGGCTACGTTTGCCATCAATCCAGTGTCCTGTCCATCTCTGGTCCATAATGAACCTGGTATTTCCAGCAACATCCCCTTTACTTGAGATGGACTTTGTTCTATAACAGTAGAGTGTAACATTAACCTTTGAGGGGTGTCCAATATATCCTGTACCTCATGCGCGACCTTCTCTGGTATATCTAAGAACACACCATCTGGAGTACAGTATATGACACATCCCATTTTACATAACAAGTCTCTCCCTAGCAAGTTAGTAGGAGCCGCTGCAGCTAAGAGAAACGAATGCTTAGTATGCAGGGGCTCGATAGTAACTTCAGCAGGTTTAGTTAGAGGATAATGTAACACTCTTCCCGTTACCCCCATAGCTGGAATAGTCTTACTGGTCACCTGTAGATTAAAAGAAGAGGTTATCACAGATCTGGCCGCCCCTGTATCTACAAGAAAAGTTTGTTTCCTACCAGCTATGTCAACTATCATTGTTGGTTCTTCTCTCAGACTCTCTGTTAACCTCACTGGCTGTAGACTACAGGTATGACCTGACCCCTAGCGCTGACTATCGCTTTCCCGCACAGCATTTGCTGCTATAATATGCGCGGGTAGATGTGTCTTCTAGTCTATGTGAATTCCTCCTTGGAGGATATCTACGTGACCCACCCCTCTGTGCATTGAGTCTTTCCTTCTTACAATCTCTCATGTAATGTCCTTCCTCATTACAGTTGAAACACCTGATCATTTTATGTTTCTTGTTATGTGGGTTGTATGCTGGTGGTCGTGTATGCATCCCCTCTAGAGCTTGTATACTTACCATCATTAACCTATCACTTTTCTCTTCCTTTTTTCTAAAAAGATTTTTGTCATGCTCCACAGCAGACTCCCTAAGAGAATCTACTGTGATGCCTCTCCAATTAGGTAATGTAGTTTGTACTCTCAACTTTAAATTTTCTCTAATCGTCCTCACCTATGTTTGATATCCCAGTGAACCGTGCTATCGCTGTTAGAGCTCTAGCGAAGTTATCTGATGCTGTTTCACTATCTTTTTGTTTTATGGTGAAAATCTGACTCCAATTCGCTACTACTCGAAAATAGATGGCTAAAATGTTTGACAATCTGTTTTATATTCTCTTGATTAATCTCATCTGTCAAGGTGTCGTCTTCCTCCAATGAACAATCTTTAATAAATTGTTGTACGTTAGTATTGGGAGGAAGACATGCCCTCAACACTACACGCCAATCCTTATTGGTTGGTTCGTGTGCATTTCCTAAGTCTTTAACAAACTTCTGACACTTAGCCAACTCTTTTCTAGGATCTGGGAATTCAGTCATAATGGAACGTAATTCTGATATAGTCCAGGGACAATGCATTGTAACATTTCTTAAAGGAACTACACCATTCTTATCCGCCTTCCCATTGGGAACTGATATTGTGCGGACTGGGTACGTACCCACTGGTTCACTATCTTCAGGGTTAGCTACTTCAGTACTTTGAATATTGTCTCTCCTAGTGGTCACACTACTCTCACCTATCTCAGCCATTGCCCCCTTTCCATACTTACGCTGAACCTCTAACATATTAACAGCATGGGCAATGGCTGAAATTACTGTGGGTTCATCCTCTTCTTGCTTTAAACTGACTTAAAACAGGATATAACTTAGCAATTTCCTTTTTTTCATTTTTATTAACGGCTGTACTTACTCCCCCCGCCAAATAGGGTGGCGGGGGCGCGCTTGCGCTGAGTTCTCCACGCTACTCAACGGCTACTTCCGTTGTGTGCGCGCTTTTCGCCACGCCTACTTCCGCTGTGCACTTGCTGCTCTGCCACGTGTTACCTTCCATTTGCCACAATTTTAAACAGTCATTATGTCTATTTCTCACTTTTGTTGACTTAATCAACCACACTTTTACTTTTACGTTATTTAGTACCTCTGCATTAAAACTCCCTATTGTTGGGAAAGGCCTAACACACTCTTTGGTCATCTCGATCCACGTGCCACAATACACAGTTGCATATGCACCATATTTCTTGCACATAAGAAACCGTGCTGAACCAATAGGCCCTTCCTTAGGAAGTACACTGGCCATCTCTAGCGTATGCTTAGCACCCATGTTGAACATTACCTTCTATGCGGAACACAGATACACCGCAATGCTCTGTTCCTTCCAGCAAACAATTTCAACTCTGTTGCTACAATCACCGCTAGAGATCTCTAATGCCCGGTGGACGTATTTCCACTAGCCGTGTCCACTCGCTTTTTCTCGCACCAGGCAAGGACCCCTAACACAGAAATATCACTGTGGGCCCCAAGGGCTATCAGCTCCTCGATACCCTGGCTCAACCACAAAAATCTGCTGAGTTTATTATCGCTTGGAGCGCAAAGTCGATACAAATAACCTGCCTTTCCAGTATAATTCCTCCTAGCTGCTCCTCCAATTCGCACTGACGGTTGTCGTGCGGTTAGATCGCACCGCCTACTGATACTAACTAGCAGTAAACTTTGCGATCTATTGGTGGCGCTTTCGCGAAAACCCCCTTTGTCTTCGCATTCGGTATACCTGCCCCGTATACCGTCCTTCAGTTGGGCAACCTGCCTCATCAGACAGCAACTGAGCACAATCCACAATAAAACAGTGTATCTACGTTCCAAAATCACACACTATACACCTTTTCTGCGCAGAAAATCAAAAGTTCCCAACAATAGTAATAATGTCTCAGAGGCTTTCACAAGTAATTATACTATGCACATATAATAACTATCAAAACGATTGTTTAACCACGTGGAAGATCTTACCGGAAGTTCACATATGCTTAGCAGGAATTACACATACGCTATGCAATACAATATATCAAAACGCAATATGACAGAAAAAGAAACAGTTTTCTCTTTTGTCCCTAGATTCTAGTTAGCGCACCTTCAGATTATGCAAAACGGACATTCAGTTTCACAACACAGAGTAAAATTCAAGTTTTGAACACATTGCGTTCTTACTCGTATATGACGCGTCTCCACCCTTTGTTGAGGAACCGAAATCCGTTGGTCTTGCGTATCGTCCGGCAACGAAACCTCCAAACTCACGAGCCCCCAAATTGTTAAGAGCGTTTTGTCGCTATCCAATAACGATTGTCGAATCTCGATTTGTGTTTCCAACGCACAAAGATTTATTCTCAAAAAGTAGCAGAATATATTCAAGTGAAATAATAATAAGTACAGCCGTTACTTATCGCAGGCGCTCTGGATCCAGTGAACAGTCATTCAGTCCTGAAGTCTGTGGTCAAGGTGACTGAACACTACATGAGAGCTACTGCTTATATGCAAACAGAGTGTCATGACTTGCACTCTGCAGCTGCTGTCTGCAGTGACTCTATTGGATTTGTTATGCTTTCCACTTGTAGTACCACTGCCCACCAAAGGGGCCACTGTGCTACTTGATTATTCTCCTTGATCACTGGGAGTGGTTTCAGCTGCATGAGGCCTATTTATACCTGCCTGCTTCAAACAGTCTGGGCCAGATCATCAGGTCACTCCTGTGAGCATTTCCATGTGCTTTGTTCCAGTCTGCATTTCCATGTGCTTTGTTCCAGTCTGCATTACCAAGTTGTTTGTTCCAGTCTGCATTACCAAGTTGTTTGTTCCAGTCTGCATTACCAAGTTGTTTGTTCCATTCTGCATTTCCATGTGCTTTGTTCCGGTCTGCATTACCAAGTTGTTTGTTCCGGTCTGCATTACCAAGTTGTCTGTTCCGGTCTGCATTACCAAGTTGTTTGTTCCGGTCTGCATTACCAAGTTGTTTGTTCCGGTCTGCATTACCAAGTTGTTTGTTCCGGTCTGCATTACCAAGTTGTCTGTTCCGGTCTGCATTACCAAGTTGTCTGTTCCGGTCTGCATTACCAAGTTGTCTGTTCCGGTCTGCATTACCAAGTTGTCTGTTCCGGTCTGCATTACCAAGTTGTCTGTTCCGGTCTGCATTACCAAGTTGTCTGTTCCGGTCTGCATTACCAAGTTGTCTGTTCCGGTCTGCATTACCAAGTTCTGTTTTCCCATTTCAGTATATCTATGCCACAATCCGTGGTGGTTTGTTATGTGTTCTTAATAAATCCACTTTAACCACTTACGCTCTCTCCGTGTTCATACCTGGGAAATCCTGACACAGAGATACAGTGAAACAATGCAGATGGTATAGCTTGCTTCTATTGGTCCAGGCATCAGGAGGGTCCAGGGGGTTACACATCATAGGCTGATTCAATCTAAGGAATCCAAAGGTGGGGGTCTCTCCAGGGGATGAGCTCTGTTCTTCCCGCCAAACTCCAATTACAATCAGTCCATTAGCATTTGACAGTTAATATCATATTAAAGGTTTATTCCCTAACATCAATAACTAGAGTATGCAATGTGCGATCTCTTCCCCGAATGCACCCCACAGCTGATGATGTAAAGGGGATTAATATGATATTAGACATGACACATTTCTTTTAACCTGAACCAAATGTATCACTAATATGCATATAACTTATAATATTACACATAAACACTACTATATTTCGACATAAATAACTATGTGTTGCAACTACGATTAATGTGTACTATTCACAAATGTGTGTGTTGGTGCGAATGTATACTAAAGTGTATATACTGTTATTGCCACATGTTGCGGCTGGATACGCCCTTCCACGCCGTAGCGTGCTCTACGCATAATTTCAGACAAAGACAATCAAGTTTGCTCGATATCAATTGAAATGACTTTATCCAATTTGCTGACTTCGAAAACATATTCCCAGATATGTCTGTAAAAGCTGTTTTATTTACGGTTGGCAGGGACAGATGTAAGTAGCAAATAATAACAAACACCTTTACTAGCAAAACGCTTGCAATTAGAGATCTGCAAATGATTTGCAGATACTTATTGAGATTTGGCCATAGATTAGGATTTGCTGAATGTGTTAAAGCAAACATACAAAAAATATTATTTTTTTGCACAAATGTTGGGAAGTATTTCCTGATGTAACTAGGGATGAGCGCACTCGGATTTATGAAATCCGAGCCCACCCGAACGTTGCGGATCCGAGTCGGATCCGAGACAGATCCGGGTATTGGCGCCAAATTCAAATGTGAAACTGAGGCTCTGACTCCTAATCCCGTTGTCGGATCTCGCGATACTCGGATCCTATAAATTCCCCGCTAGTCGCCGCCATCTTCACTCGGGCATTGATCAGGGTAGAGGGAGGGTGTGTTAGGTGGTCCTCTGTGCTGTTTAGTTCTGTGCTGTTTAGTTCTGTGCTGTGCTGTGCTGTGCTGTGCTGTGCTGTGTTCTGCAGTATCAGTCCAGTGGTGCTGTGTGCTGTGCTCTGTCCTTCTGAGGTCAGTGGTGCTGCTGGGTCCTGTGCTGTGTCCTGTTCAGTCCAGTGGTGCTGTGTCCTGTGCTCTGTGCTTCTAAGGGCATAGTTATTTCCCCAATATTCCCCTGTGTTTAAAAAAATAAAAAAAAGTTTTTTTAAAAAATACCAAAAACTACTTTAATTTTTTTTTAATTACCACAAAATTTGCACAACCAATCCTGCAGTATAAGCCCATTGGTACTGCAATATTACCAAGTTCACACATTCAGCAGTAAAAGTCCAGTGGTACTGCAATATTACAAAGTTTACACATTCTGCAGTATCAGTCCAGTGGTGCTGTGTCCTGTGCTCTGTCCTGCTGAGTTCCGTAGTGCTGCTGGGTCCTGTGCCGTGTCCTGTTCAGTCCAGTGGTGCTGTGTCCTGTGCTCTGTGCTTCTAAGGGCATAGTTATTTCCCCACTATTCCCAAGTTTTTTAAAAATAAAAAAAAAGTAAAAAAAAATAAAAAATTTAAAAAAAAAAAAATATATAATAATTATAACCAAATTTGCAAAACCAATCCAGCAGTATAAGTCCATTGGTACTGCAATATTACCAAGTTCACACATTCTGCAGTATCTTGTGCTACATATAATGGAGACCAAAAATTTGGAGGATAAAGTAGGGAAAGATCAAGACCCACTTCCTCCTAATGCTGAAGCTGCTGCCACTAGTCATGACATAGACGATGAAATGCCATCAACGTCGTCTTCCAAGCCCGATGCCCAATCTCGTAGTACCGGGCATGTAAAATCCAAAAAGCCCAAGTTAAGAAAAAGTAGCAAAAAGAGAAACTTTAAATCATCTGAGGAGAAACGTAAAGTTGCCAATATGCCATTTACGACACGGAGTGGCAAGGAACGGCTTAGGCCCTGGCCCGTGTTCATGACTAGTGGTCCAGCTTCACCCAAGGATCTTAGCCCTCCTCCTCCTCCCCCCCCCTACAAAAAATTGAAGAGAGTTATGCTGTCAGCAACAAAACAGCAAACAACTCTGCCTTCTAAAGAGAAATTATCACAAATCCACAAGGCGAGTCCAAGGATGTTGGTGGTTGTCAAGCCTGACCTTCCCATCACTGTACGGGAAGAGGTGGCTCGGGAGGAGGCTATTGATGATGTAGCTGGCGCTGTGGAGGAACTTGATGATGAGGATGGTGATGTGGTTATTGTAAATGAGGCACCAGGGGGGGAAACAGCTGATGTCCATGGGATGAAAAAGCCCATCGTCATGCCTGGTCAGAAGACCAAAAAATGCACCTCTTCGGTCTGGAGTTATTTTTATCCAAATCCAGACAACCAATGTATGGCCATATGTAGCTTATGTAAAGCTCAAATAAGCAGGGGTAAGGATCTTGCCCACCTAGGAACATCCTCCCTTATACGTCACCTGAATAACCTTCATAGTTCAGTGGTTAGTTCAGGAACTGGGGCTAGGACCCTCATCGGTACAGGGACACCTAAATCCCGTGGTCCAGTTGGATACACACCAGCAACACCCTCCTCGTCAACTTCCTCCACAATCTCCATCAGATTCAGTCCTGCAGCCCAAGTCAGCAGCCAGACTGAGTCCTCCTCAATACGGGATTCATCCGAGGAATCCTGCAGCGGTACGCCTACTACTGCCACTGCTGCTGTTGCTGCTGTTAGTCGGTCATCTTCCCAGAGGGGAAGTCGTAAGACCGCTAAGTCTTTCACAAAACAATTGACCGTCCAACAGTCGTTTGCCATGACCACAAAATACGATAGTAGTCACCCTATTGCAAAGCGTATAACTGCGGCTGTAACTGCAATGTTGGTGTTAGATGTGCGCCCGGTGTCCGCCATCAGTGGAGTGGGATTTAGAGGGTTGATGGAGGTATTGTGTCCCCGGTACCAAATCCCCTCGAGATTCCACTTCACTAGGCAGGCGATACCAAAAATGTACAGAGAAGTACGATCAAGTGTCCTCAGTGCTCTAAAAAATGCGGTTGTACCCACTGTCCACTTAACCACGGACATGTGGACAAGTGGTTCTGGGCAAACGAAGGACTATATGACTGTGACAGCCCACTGGGTAGATGCATCCCCTTCCGCAGCAACAGCAACAGCTGCATCAGTAGCAGCAACTACAAAATGGCGGCTCGTGCAAAGGCAGGCAACATTGTGCATTACAGGCTTTAATAAGAGGCACAATGCTGACAACATATTAGAGAAAATGAGGGAAATTATCTCCCAGTGGCTTACCCCACTTAGACTCTCATGGGGATTTGTGGTGTCAGACAATGCCAGTAACATTGTGCGGGCATTAAATATGGGCAATTTCCAGCACGTCCCATGTTTTGCCCACACCATTAATTTGGTGGTGCAGCATTACCTCAAGAGTGACAGGGGTGTGCAGGAGATGCTTGCGGTGGCGCGCAAAATTGCTGGACACTTTCGGCATTCAGCCAGTGCCTACCGCAGACTAGAGGCACATCAAAAAAGCATGAACCTGCCCTGCCATCACCTCAAACAAGAGGTTGTGACGCGCTGGAACTCCACCCTCTATATGCTGCAGAGGATGGAGGAGCAGCAAAAGGCCATTCAGGCCTACACAGCCACCTACGACATAGGCAAAGGAGTGGGGATGCACCTCAGTCAAGCGCAGTGGAGACTGATTTCCGTGTTGTGCAAGGTTCTGCAGCCATTTGAACTTGCCACACGAGAAGTCAGTTCCGACACTGCCAGCTTGAGTCAGGTCATTCCCCTGATCAGGCTGTTGCAGAAGCAGCTGGAGAAAGTGAGGGAGGAGCTGGTAAGCCATTGCAATTACACCAAGCATGTAGCTCTTGTGGATGTAGCCCTTCGTACGCTTTGCCAGGATCCGAGGGTGGTCACTCTTTTAAAGTCAGAGGAATACATTCTGGCCACCGTGCTCGATCCTCGGTTTAAAGCGTATGTTGTGTCTCTGTTTCCGGCGGACACAAGTCTACAGCGGTGCAAAGACCTGCTGGTCAGGAGATTGTCCTCTGAAGAGGACCGTGACATCCCAACAGCTCCACCCTCATTTTCTTCCACATCTATGGCTGCGAGGAAAAAGCTCAGTTTTCCCAAAAGAGGCACTGGCGGGGATGCTGATAACATCTGGTCCGGACTGAAGGACCTGCCAACCATTGCAGACATGTCTACTCTCGCTGCATTGGATGCTGTCACAATAGAAAAAATTGTGGATGATTACTTTGCTGACACCATCCAAGTAGACATGTCAGACAGTCCATATTGTTACTGGCAGGAAAAAAAGGCAGTTTGGAAGCCCCTGTACAAACTGGCTCTATTTTACCTGAGTTGTCCCCCCTCCAGTGTGTACTCGGAAAGAGTTTTTAGTGCAGCGGGGAACCTGGTCAGTGAGCGGCGAAGGAGGTTGCTTCCTCAGAACGTTGAAAAAATGATGTTTATAAAAATGAATAATCAATTCCTCAATGAAGTACAGCACTGCCCTCCAGACAGTACAGAGGGACCTGTGGTTGTGAAGTCCAGCGGGGACGAATTGATAATGTGTGATGAGGAGGAAGTACACACTGTAGGGGGAGAGGAATCAGAGGTTGAGGATGAGGACGACATCTTGCCTCAGTAGAGCCTGTTTAGTCTGTACAGGGAGAGATGAATAGCTTTTTTGGTGTGGGGGCCCAAACAAACCAATCATTTCAGCCAAAGTTGTTTGGTAGGCCCTGTCGCTGAAATGATTGGTTTGTTAAAGTGTGCATGTCCTATTTCAACAACATAAGGGTGGGTGTGAGGGCCCAAGGACAATTCCATCTTGGACCTTTTTTTTTTTGCATTATATGACCAATCAACAGTCGTTTGCCATGTTCAAAAAGTAAAACCAAATTTAAAAAAATACAAGAAATTAAACCAAAAGTAAAATGCCGTGTCATAATTTAAAACAAGAGGTATTGACGTGCTCTAAAACTACTGTATTGTTGTTTATATTTTATAAACACTACACTTGAAAGCTTGAGTCTTTCAATAAAAAAGTAACTGTCCATTGCACGAATATTTGCAACAGGGACAATTTTAGGGTTAAGAAAGTCAACTAATAACACTTCGACGCTGTCTGTCTTTATAAACACTACACTTGGAAGTTGGAGGAGGTATTGTGGCCCCGGCACCAAATTTACTACCGGGGCCACTCCACTGTGCAGTCCATATTTAGGTGTATCAGATATTAAACAACGGTGACAGTTGATGCCCAATTTTTTAATTATATTGTGGCCTCGGTACCAAATTGTGTACCGGGGCCACCACACTACGCAGTCCAGATACTTGTTTGGTGGAATTCAGACCAGTTGAGGGTTTTATTATTATTATATTGTGTGGACCACTCTATCTATACCACACTACAACTCTATATACCACTCTATTTCATACTTTAATTCTATTTCATACTTTAATTCTATTTAATACTTTAATTCTATTTCATACTTTAATTCTATTTCATACTTTAATTCTATTACTAATTACCATAAAGAGGAACAAAATAAACCAATTTTACCAAAAGTATAATATGACTTAGACTTACAAACACTACACTTGAAAGATCGTGCCTTTAAATGAAAAAGTCAGTCTTCATTGCACGACTATGTGCAACAGGGACAGTTTTTTGGGTTTACAAAGTCAAACAATAACACTTTGACCCTGTCTGTCTGGGATCTCAATGACGAATTGTCTGTACCATGTTTGGAGGAGGTATTGTGGCCCCGGTATCAAATTGGGTACCGGGGCCACCCCACTATGCAGTCCAGATACTTGTTTGGTGGAATTCTGACACGTGGAGGGTTTTTTAATTATATTGTGGCCTCGGTACCAAATTGTGTACCGGGGCCACCACACTACGCAGTCAAGATAGATAGATGCGTATCATAGATAAAGTACATTCAGTGGTGTGGGGCAAATTGAAAAATATTCAAAATGCACTGACATTATCAAAAACAAGAGGTTGTCACACGCTAAAACTCCAACATGTATATGATGGAGAGGATGGAGGAGCAGCCGTATGTGTAGTGTAATGCAGATCTGTTGAAGGTTTTTTATATATTTTATTGTGGTGCCCAGTGCCCACTCCTCTACGCAGTCCAGGTACATTTATTGGTGCGATTCATAAAAGTTCAGGGTTTTTAAGATATTGTGGTGACCCACTCCTCTACGCAGTCCAGGTACATTTATTGGTGCGATTCATAAAAGTTCAGGGTTTTTAATATATTGTGGTGACCCACTCCTCTACGCAGTCCAGGTACATTTATTGGTGCGATTCATAAAAGTTCAGGGTTTTTAATATATATTGTGGTGACCCACTCCTCTACGCAGTCCAGGTACATTTATTGGTGCGATTCATAAAAGTTCTGGGTTTTTAAGATATTGTGGTGACCCACTCCTCTACGCAGTCCAGGTACATTTATTGGTGCGAATCATAAAAGTTCAGGGTTTTTAATATATATTGTGGTGACCCACTCCTCTACGCAGTCCAGGTACATTTATTGGTGCGATTCATAAAAGTTCTGGGTTTTTAAGATATTGTGGTGACCCACTCCTCTACGCAGTCCAGGTACATTTATTGGTGCGAATCATAAAAGTTCAGGGTTTTTAATATATATTGTGGTGACCCACTCCTCTACGCAGTCCAGGTACATTTATTGGTGCGATTCATAAAAGTTCAGGGTTTTTAAGATATTGTGGTGACCCACTCCTCTACGCAGTCCAGGTACATTTATTGGTGCGATTCATAAAAGTTCAGGGTTTTTAATATATTGTGGTGACCCACTCCTCTACGCAGTCCAGGTACATTTATTGGTGCGATTCATAAAAGTTCAGGGTTTTTAATATATATTGTGGTGACCCACTCCTCTACGCAGTCCAGGTACATTTATTGGTGCGATTCATAAAAGTTCTGGGTTTTTAAGATATTGTGGTGACCCACTCCTCTACGCAGTCCAGGTACATTTATTGGTGCGAATCATAAAAGTTCAGGGTTTTTAATATATATTGTGGTGACCCACTCCTCTACGCAGTCCAGGTACATTTATTGGTGCGATTCATAAAAGTTCAGGGTTTTTAATATATATTGTGGTGACCCACTCCTCTACGCAGTCCAGGTACAATTATTGGTGCGAATCATAAAAGTTCAGGGTTTTTAATATATATTGTGGTGACCCACTCCTCTAGGCAGTCCGGGTACATTTATTGGTGCGATTCATAAAAGTTCTGGGTTTTTAAGATATTGTGGTGACCCACTCCTCTACGCAGTCCAGGTACATTTATTGGTGCGATTCATAAAAGTTCAGGGTTTTTAATATATATTGTGGTGACCCACTCCTCTACGCAGTCCAGGTACATTTATTGGTGCGATTCATAAAAGTTCAGCATTTTTAATATATATTGTGGTGACCCACTCCTCTACGCAGTCCAGAAAGATACCTTGTTGCAACGTTTTGGACTAATAACTATATTGTGAGGTGTTCAGAATACACTGTAAATTAGTGGAAATGCTTGTTATTGAATGTTTTTGAGGTTAATAATAGCCTAGGAGTGAAAATAAGCCCAAAAACTTGAATCCAAAACCTTAAATCCGAACCGAGACCTTTCGTCAAGTGTTTTGCGAGACAAATCCGAACCTCAAAAATAACGAAAATCCGGATCCAAAACACAAAACACGAGACCTCAAAAGTCGCCGGTGCACATCCCTAGATGTAACTAGGATATTCAAGATTAAATGATGCTTCAAAGCAATTACTTTCGTACCATATAACATAAATGTTTTTTGTACATTTCCACAAGTTGGATGTAAGTGTCTGAGGAGTGTGATTGTAGTCAAGTGTTTGTACCTGCTACTCATTCAGACCTGGACACATCTGCAACTCTGAATATGGCATACATACGCATAGGTGTGGAGAAGGTGCTTTGGGCCGTTGCCTTTTTTATTTACTAAAATTTGCCAACAAAAGATGCAGCTGGGGGCGCCAGCAGGTCCATCCCCACTACTGAGCACGACTGTCCACATGCTGTCTATTGCCATATAGTGGCAGCATGCGGCCCCTCTGTCACCATAGGGGGCGCGGTCTTTTCCACATGCGCATCCCCTGACCTCTGCTCCAACACTCTTACTTTACACCTCCTCCCGCTACCCCCTACTTGTCCTAATTTTGCCCTCTATACCCCTTACCTTCCTCCTTCTTCTGAAGGCGATGAAGTCTTGCTGGCTGCTGATCACAAGCGATGTGGACAGACCTGAGGATGTTAGGTAAGCACAATCTCCTGATTTTAATAATTTTGCTCTATATCCCTGCTATATCCGGTGATAACCCTAACAACGGTAAATTTCGTCGACTATCACCAGTGAAGTCTCCCCCATGTGAACTAAACTAATATTATTATGGTACTTGTACTGCCACAATATTTATTCTGTTGTTAGATAACCAATTCAAATCATTAAATAGTTTGAAAAATGCTTTATTTCTTGCATGTATGTATTTTTGTTGCGTAAAAAGGTTTTTAAATATTTAGAATTTTTTTAAATAAATGTTATCTATTTTTACATTTTTAAAATATTTTTTCCACTAAATATGTTTTTTTAAATGTGACATTTCTTTTTTAGTATACTGAAAGACCTTAAAATTCCAGACATGCAATTACATAGCATATTTACTTTATATAGCAATGCAAGCTTCCTACATGGATGGGCTCCACTCTACTGCACTGCTCATGGAGAAGCCACAGGGGAGAAGCAGACAGGCCAGAATACAAGCTGCAAAGTAGGTGGACCTTCAATCAATGACACTTTGTGGCCATCACCGATGCACAGCCTCGCACACACTATTTTATGGGCATCTACCTTTGCAGACCTCAAGGAGGTCCTTCAC
This sequence comes from Mixophyes fleayi, assembly GCF_038048845.1. NCBI lineage: Eukaryota > Metazoa > Chordata > Amphibia > Anura > Limnodynastidae > Mixophyes > Mixophyes fleayi. Next base: position 200,173,426 of record NC_134405.1, read on the forward strand.
TTCCCAGTCTGACACTGCCCCTGCTGTCTTTTGTTTTCATTTCATCTTGCCCCTATTTGCTGGCAACTCCCCCTCCCATAGTGCACTTGAGTACTGGTGGGAGCTTCATAGCATGTGCTTGCTCCGGGTGCCATGGAACCATGCTACACTTGCGTGCCACTTTTTCAGTTACTCTTATGTTCCACTCAGCATCAGGCCCTAATTGTCTTGAATAGTATTTTTACCTATTGTTGGACTGAAATATCCTAAAATGATGGGGTTGTGACAGGGTATTGTTGAAAATTGTTAAATAAGTTCTATTTTAGTATTAATAGTATCCTGAAAGGGTAATTCCACTCTGAAATATTATTTGTGACTTAGCTAACATGCTCAGGAAATGTCTGGAGCTTTAACAGTGTGTTTGACTAGGTCTGAGCACCTTTTTTTTTTTTTTCTTTTTTTATCAATCATCATCAACTGCTTTTCCACATATCCCAAGTTTTGAAGTGGGCATGGATTGAACAACATGTAGCCAATCGGATCATCAGAACATTCACATCAGCACAGATTATTTCAGAATGCATATTTTTTAATATTATGGGAGGCAGTGACCAAGCCAATCACTTGATTATGTTATGAGGGTGTCATGATACAATGACGGTAATGAAGGGAAGCAAAAAGCTACAAAAGATCATTTATGAAAGTGCAAAATTGTGATGTACTGCAAAGGATGTTTTATGAGGTAACGTGCTTTTTTTTGCTAAATGTACCATTTCACATGGTGAAGCACATTTTGCTGACAAAGATTGTGGCATCGGGGAGGTAAAAATGTGCTTTTCTTGATGAAAGTAGCTGGGCAGGTTAGGGAATTTGATCGACAAATGTGACACCTTTGTGTAAAAATGATAATTATGGGATTTTCTTTTACATGACTAGATATTGAAATGAGATGGAAGGTGTAAAACTGCATGTTATAGGGGTGATCTCTTGTTTGCTGACAGCCACAGAGCCTTTTTCACTCTCAAAAGGACTTTTTTTTTTTTTACACATTTGGAGGCTTTGGTTACCAGGTCTTGGCCTATACTTTCAATGGACTGCAGTTTGCTCCTTCCAGGCAAAGTTTATGTAGGAGAACACATTTCAACCAATGTAAAAATTAAACAAACAAAAGTGAAACAGTCCAAGGGGTATATTTACAAAACTGAAGGTTTGAAAAAGTGGAGATGTTGCCTATAGCAACCAATCAGATTCTAGTTTAATTATTGATCAGGGTTGCCAACTCTGAAATGAAAAACAAGCAACCGCTAAGTGAAAAACAAGCCCAAACAATCCTAAAAAGAGCCCAAAAAAGCAAAAAATTTATTATTTTTTTATTTATGATACAACTATCAAGATAATATTAATAGTAATGGGATCTGCAGCAGTTTCTGCAGTTACAGTAACTAAAGATGAAGATTCAGGCGTTATAGCTGCACTTTAGGGGTTTGTTTTCTCTGTATACTACAATATATCCCTAGCTTTACACTATAATTACACACATCATGTTCTCTCTGGTCGCATATAGTTTACCTACCAAGACTTAAGGTCACACCCACGTAAGAGACCAGCAACGTCCTTACTAAAGCAATATTCTACACAAAGCAATAAAATTTTTGAAAAAAAAAAGCTGTGAAACCCAAAAACCCGCAACCCGCGACCACCAGAAAAACCCAGCAACTCTGAAAAAAAAACAAGCCCAATTCCGCTTGTTATAAGCGGAATTGGCAACAATGTTTATTGAGTACATTCTACAAAATTAAAGCTAGAATCTGATTGGTTGCTATAGGCAACATTTCCAATTTTTCAAACCCGCAGTTTAGTACATATACTCCCAAATCCCTTTGTTGTAATGATTAATAAAGACATACATGGGACCATGGGCGTAGGAACAAAAAATTTCATGGGGGGGAGGGGGGGGGGGCAAAAGGCCAAGTAGTACTATAGGGCCCGGAGCCCCTTTTTCTCGTATTTGGTATCTCGTTTTATGACAGTTGAAACAGTGACTGTAGATTTACAAAGATTCCCAATCTTAACACAATTTTTGTCAGTGTTTCAGGGGTTGGCCAACCCCAGTTTCATTGTTTATTTTACTATTAAAAATTTATTTATACATCATTAAAGATTATTATTAATATTAACTACCAGGTAATACAATAGCTGATAGAAACATATAAAATCAATTGTTCATCTTACAAATTTACAGTTTTCCCAGTCATTAACCTAGTTTTTATTCAGATTTCTTTGACAGTCTAATCTCATTTGATTGGGAGTATTTGTAAATTTATAGTCACTGCCTCACTGGTTATGGTATGTGCTATAAATTCAAATTGCTATATCTCATGTTTGTTACTGGACGCACCACACGAAATTCAGGGTAAACATAAAGTGAAAAGTTGTTCATCAACAATACAGGTGATTTATTAAATGTTTATGAACGGTACACTTAGGGTTTTTTTTTAAATAAACAAATCAATCAATCTGTATTAAATCTATACTATGACAATCTATATTAAATAACATCTGGTAGTTATACTAAGACAATCTATAATTTAAAAAAGTTTCACAAGTTGAGAACAGATACCATGACTTCAGGAAGTAGCATGAAGGCTTTTGTTTAGAAGTTCATGGGGGTACGTGAAACAAGGTATTAATATCACCCTAATCAGTATGTACTTTTTATAGCCCTTGATTTTGTTCCCCAGCCCAATAGAAAACCACTGAAGTGTTTAATTTCATGTGGATAAGGGGGACATTGAAGCTCATTGTAAATATGGATATTGTTTATTGGATATTGGTGATGTGGCAGTGACTTTGTTATTCATTGTCTTTAAAGTGAAGCCAGGTGGTTATGGGTAGGGATCAGGATGCAAGATACTGGTGGGGCTAAAGTAATTAGTGTCCAGTGTTCTCAGAAGACTATTCCAGACAGACCATCTAGCAGGGGAGGTTCTGTGGAAGGACAGCTCATCTTCACTCCCTCTCCAAGCCCCTCTAGTCCAGCACTGACTAATTTTTTTAAAAGGAGAGGCCCAGGGGTTTGGCCAGAGAGGGGAAAGCTCTGTGGAAAAATGACCGTAGATATAAGGAGCCACTCCACGGGGGAGGGGTGTTCATTCTGAGATTTCATTCATAGAAGGTGCAAGGTCTGGTTGTGAGTTGTCATTCACTACCAGAGTCTACATATGCAGCTGAGAGAGATCCATGGGTTGTCAAGTCTGGACAGCCAGGTAACTGTAACGCCTTAAGCTCGTGGGGTAAGGGACAGATGTGGTAAACCTGCCTGTCATTTATTTATTGTGTGCACATAAACATCTAGTGATTGTTTTTGGTGTACTTTTCTAACTGCATTTGCCTGAGTTACTATACGAATCCTAGAAGGTACTGGGTAGACATCCCTGGCATAGGAAGGCACCCGTGGGTGGCCAGCTAGCTTAAAGTGGGTAGCATTGGGCCAGAAAACCCGGTATCTTCACACACAGTCTTTCACCCCCTCAGTTCTTACACCCCTACATGGGACTAATCTGAGCAAATTTTTAACTTGGATTCACAAAAGGTTGAACAGCATTTTTCCAGAGGCAGTTCTAAAATCCAGAATGTGGGCATGTTACTTGTTATATGCGAGGCACTTTATACACTTTTGAGCAAATTTAATTGCTTTGCACACCTGCACAGTTAAATTACCTTTGCAGGTTAGATTGTGCTGTTGGGGAACCCTGCTCCTTGCACTGGGTAGTGATATGAGGACGATGCAGGAGATTGTGGTTTTAAAAGCACCTATATATGAAATGACATTCACACATCCAACTTTTTAACAGTAACCCATGAAACCCTTAAAGCAGTCTACATCACTGTTCTGTATGCAATGACTGTCACAGGAAACTACTTCTACCTTTATGCATTGCAAATAGTGGCAAATCTAAGCAGCACTAAAAAGTGTCTGACGTCTCCTCAACATCGTGTGCAAGCTGCATGTAGTCCGACAGCTGCTACAAAGGAAACATAATGAGGTATTCTGGGGTTCAATTCCTACCATGGCTTTACCTATGTGTAGTTTGTATGTTCTGTGTGTGTCATAGGGAATATAGATTGTAAGCTTCACCATCTGCAACAATGTAAAGTGTAGGTGTATAATATATGTAAAGAATTATAGTATATTATTATTAGCTTTCACACTATTGTTGTGCGACTAATTGTACAGCTTGTTCTCAGCTGTGCAGGAGCTACTCCATAAGTGAATTGTTGGAAAGTACAAGCTTAACACATTTTGTTTGCAAAATATGTTTACTTGAACTTTGCTTTCTATGCAATATCATTATAAATGTATGACCATAACTTAACTTTCCTGCTGTGCACCTGCTACTGTTTGATTTCTGCAACTTTGACAATAAAAGGCATAAATAGTATCAATTGCCATCCCTGTGTCCTTTCTCCGGCACAGGGATAGTCCCATTCTCGTCGCCAGGTGGGGCACGCCCGTTGCCGTGATCCCCTGGATTCCTGTTGCCGGACTGCGCATCTCTATATGATTCACAAATTTGACCTTGGCTGATTTTGACTACCCTTCTGGATCCTGACTAGCTAGCTTGACCCTGCTTTCCTGAATTTTCTCGTGGATTCTGAATTGGCTTCATCCTGACTCTCCGGTTCGACATTTGGCTTGTTCCTGACCTTCCCTTTGGTTTCTGATTTGGCTCCAGTTCATCTTCTTGTACCAACCCGGCTTGTCTGACCATTCTGTTCACCTGTTGCCTCACAAGTGACTGACATTGAGGGCCGTGACCTACACGTCCCACGCTGCTAAGTCAATAATTCCTTGCGTGAGATACTGGTGAACACCAGGGGTGTATAAATTCATTGTGATTGTGACATTATACTCTGGCCATGGATGGTACCAGGGAACCTTCTCCCTGAGAATTCAACACCTGGCTCATCAGGTTAATCAGCAGGACTCTAATCAAGTCCAACTCCTGCAATGTCTGCAAGGTCTTATTACCGGTCTTGATTCTCTTCAGGCCACCCTGACGCATTCTCCAGCTGCTCCAGCCGCTCTTGCCACTGCTGTCTCAGCTGCTCCCTCAGGGAATTTACATATTCCACTGCCTGACAAATATGATGAGGATCCAAAGAAATGCCTGGGTTTCTTAAATCAGTCTTCTATCCAATTTGAATTGTCTCCAGGAAACTTCTCTTCCGAGAGAGCGAAGGTGGCATACATGATTTCTCTACATACAGGACAGGTGCTCACCTAAGCGTAACGATCCTATCCTACAAAATACAGCCTCCTCCATCAAGAACTTCAAGAAAATTTTTGACAAGCCTGATTGAGTTTGCGCTGTAACATCCAGCCAGTTAAAACTCTGTCAAGGTACTCTTACTGTGGGTCAATATGCTGTGCAGTTTCGGACTAGCCTCCGAAGCGAAGCCGTGGTTGCAGCTTTTTGGCAGGATTTAGTGGATCATAGTAGGTTAAGGACAAGATGGCTTCCAGGGAACACCATTTTGACATGGATGACCTTATCTCCCTCTGTGTTAAGGTGTACATCCATTTCAAGGAGTGTACCCAAGAGAATCAGCACTCACGCCGCTCCATTACACGTTTGGCATCCACGTTCAAAAATCCAACTTTAGCTCTGAAGGAGCCCATGCAAATTGGATGTACCCACCTTACCCAGGAAGAGAGAGAGAGGCGCTTCAAGAACAAGCTATGTCTATATTGTAACGATCCGGTTCATCTCTTGTCCAACTGTCCCAAGAGTCCAGGAAATGTAAGATTCTAGTCCGTTACAGGGAGGCCGATTTAGGATTCAAAGGTCTTGCTCCCTGTATCTGAGAGAACCCTGTGTCGAAGTCGTATAATTGGATGAACGAAAGTATATTGGTTTAATACTGGTTTGCCGTGCGATTGCGAAGCGTACGCCACGTAACACGTGGCGTGATGCGATCGCACGGTAAAATACGCATGCACACACTCGCATTACAACATTTAGTTATCTATATAATTCGTATTCATATTGGTACCGTTACACTGTAATTTATGAGCAGATAATATTTGATTTATTAGTAGTATATATATATATATATATATATATATATATATATATATATAATGATTATACGTACGCTTCAGTGATATATATGGTTCAGGTTGTGGGAAAGGTGGCATGTCTGGTATCATACTGAAACCCTATTCATCAGCAGCTGTCCGGTGCAGTCAGCGAAGAGATCGCACATTGCATACTTTAGTTATTGATATTAGGGAATAATCCTTTGCATGATGCTGGCTATGAAAGGAGCAGACCCCCTGGAGAGACGACCCCCACCTTTGGATTCCTTAGATTGAATCAACCTATGATCTGTTTACCCTGGACCCACCCAACGTCTGGACCTATAGAAACAATCTACGTCATCTCTATTGTTCAAGTGTAACACTGTACTATATATAATCATTGCTGCACACCCCCTGGTTCTCAGTCAACTCTGACACAGTATTCTAACAGATATACTGTCCACCGGGTCCCGTGGGTGCGCAGCGAGCGCATGCGATAGCATTGGTATGTACTTATCTTTTGGTATTGGCTGTGCTGTACTGTACTTTATCATAATATAATAATGTATTGAATTGTTGACTATTTAAATCTGCTAAAATAAACCACCTTGTGCTTTGGAAACACATACAATTGATTAGGCAATGCTTATCTTAAAACAATAGAATTACTTTAATACCTGACTTTCTCATGCCGGTCATCATACATTCCTCTAAGTGTCTTTTTTCTCTATCAGCTTTTGTGGACTCTGGATCTGCGGGAAATTTTATTTCTGCCTCCTTGATGGCTGAAATTCGTCTGCCTAAGAAATGTTTGTCACAACTAGAGATGGGCGGGCTCGGTTCCCAGAGAATCGAACCCACCCGAACTTTGCCTATCTGAGTACCGAGCCGAACAGGCTCGGTACTCTCCTGCCCGTTCGGAATCCAAATCGAGGCCGAACGTCATCGTGACGTTGTCGGATCTCGGGGCTCGGTTCTCGCGGCATTTGAAAATTATAAATACCTGCCTCCACAGCAATCCATCGCCATTTGACAGAGGGAGAGAGCAGGGTGTAGTCACAGGCTGATTAGAGCAGGGACAGAGAATACAATTCTGATAACAATTCTGATTATAATTGATAGAGAAGCGAGGAGGATAGAGGAGTCTTTTTTTTCAATATTTGGCACTACATGTGCTTTGGGGTGTCCCCCATTCTTTTGCATTAATATTTCTGCCTGTCAAAAGTCCTGTTTGTCAGCAGTCTAAAAAAATAATATTTAGCACTCCAAGTGCTTTTGGGGTCCCCATTCTTTTGGTATTTTCTACAAGTGGAGGGGGGCCTAGAGAGACAGAAAACAAACTGGCTTTCAACATTTCAATTAATATTGTACAGTCTATAACGGCTGATTTTTTTTGTATTTTCGACAAGTGAAGGGGGGCCTATAGAGACAGAAACCAAACTGCCTTTGCCCATTTCAATTAATATTGTACAGTCTATAACGGCTGAATTTTTTGGTATTTTATACAAGTGGAGGGGTGCCTATAGAGACAGAAACCAAACTGCCTTTGTCCATTTCTTTACATATTTAACTATAAGTGTAGGGTGTAATATACATCCAAAGACGATGGCTGCATTGCCAATATGCATGGAGAGGAAGACAATTTGGTTTGTGTGTCGAATTAATGAAGGCCTACCAGGAATTAAACTGTTTTTTTGATAATTTATTAGCTTTACAACTACATTACTTATCTAAGAAACAGGTGGCACACTAAATTTGGTTTTTATGACCAAAAACATTGATTTTTGAACAAAATAGCAAAACAAAACCAAAACCAAAACACGCAATGACGGTTTGGCAAAACCAAAACACGACGGTAATCCAGATCCAAAACCAAAACACGGGGGTCAGTGAGCATCTCTAGAGACAACCCTTGTCGTTGACTGCCGTGGATAGCAATCGGATTGTCAATGGTTCTATTTCCATTGGATTAGCTTTCTGGTACTCCCTCTAATGGATCACCCCTATCATTCTGTGTCTACATTGGCTGAAGATTCACTCACCTCAATTTGACAGGCATTTTACGCAGGTTATTTAGTGGAGTCTCCATTGCCTGCAACCAATATCACCTCCTGCTTTCAGTACTACGTGTCACACTCTGTCTCCAGTTTCTGCCTTGCCTTTGGTTTATGCCTCCTTTCGAGATGTTTTTAGTAAGGTGGCTGCCGAGAATCTTCTTCTTCACCCTCCCTGGGACTGTCCCATATACCTCATGCCTAGTAAAAGCATGCGAAGAGATAGGACCTACCCACTTTCTGTACCTGAGACTCAAGCTATGTGAGCGTACATTCTTGAAAATCTTAAGTGCTGGTTTATACAAAAATCCTCCTCTCCAGGGTGCGCCGGACTTTTCTTTGTTAAGAATAAAGAAGGTTCCCTGAGGTTCTGCATTGATTATCGGCTGTTCAATGCTATCACGGGCTCCGTTGTTTGCGGATCCTCTCTCCCAAGTATAAATAGTGCTCCAATATCTTATAGCCAATAAGGAAAGGGAGGAGGTCCTCAAGGGAAACGGACTCTGCACCTGGGCAGAACTGACTGTAGAGCAACGTATAGCGTGAGCCTGACGCCAAGACATGCCGGTTTCATGATCTGTGAGAGGCAGGTAACGAGACAGGTGCCCGTATATGGGACTGGAGCGTGACATAGTCTTTCTTGTAGTTCAGGTTCCCGTGCTGTGGTTGCTTACTCTCCCTACTCTAATTGACTCTAACTTGTACTTCTGGTACTTGGTACAGACAGGGGAAGGGGAGAGAGACCGGCACAGACAGGGGAAGTGCAATAGAATAGCACAGTCTAGATAGAATGTGCAAAAGAATGATAGACAGTACTGAGTGATACCCATCAGAAAAGTGAGAGGGGTTTGCCAGTGACAGATGATGTTATCTGTACATGCAATCTGGCTGTTGCCAGATTACATATCTTGACCCTGACCAAAACAATGTACATGCATTAATTGTGCATAAACAAGACAAAATCAACACACATAACTTTTTAAAGCAATTTTTGAACGAATCTCTGCAAAGAAATTTAAAGTAAATGTTTGTGTTGAACACTTTAGTAATAATAAATAATTCATAGTAATTTCGTTGTCACGACTAGTATAGCGTACCTGCTATCGTTGGCACTACTCGGAGGAAGGTGCGGAGTCTAACGTGCCCCTGGTGTTCACCAGGGACCCCCGCAAGGAGGTATGGACTTAGCTGCAGGAAACACGCAGGTCGCGGTCCTTCCACGAGTCAGATAGCGAAGCACGAGAGGAATGTCAGACAGGCAGGTTCGGCAACGGTGCGGGCAATGCAGGTAAACAAGGAGAATCCGAACGGGGTGTGAATCAAGCCGGGTCGATAACGTTCTGACAGCGAGGTACAAAAGGGAGATCCAAAAGGGGTAGTCAAGGCAATCCGGGTCACAATGGTCACAGGCAAACGGCAATAAACTGGAGGAAGGCAAGGGTCAGGAAACAGATAATCACAGGAACACTGGAACGCTGGAGGACAGGAAAGGACCTGAAACTCTGGCACAGGAGGTGAGGTCAGAGGGACTTAAATAGTGCTGCTAGCCAATGCCCTCAGCACTAGTAGTGCTGTCATAGCTGTAGCGCCGTAGCGCTAGTCATCCTTCAGCGCCGTAGCGCTATCTTCATGCAGCGTCCCGTTGCCTAGCAACGGGAACGCTTCTAGGTCTGTAGCTGGCCAGCCGGGCGGAAGGGGAAGTGATGCGTCTGGTTGCTAGGCAACCAGACGCTCTGTGTGGACGGGCGGGCGGCCGCCGAGCGGCGCCTGACAGTATGCCCTCCTCCTTCTCCCCTTGTTTGGAGGAATCTCTTGAGTAACTGAGGAGCGTGAAGGTCCGGTTTATCCACCCAAGATCTTTCTTCCGGACCAAATCCCTTCCAGTGCACAAGGAACTGTTGTTGCCCGTAGCGAATGCGGACATCCAGAATCCGGCTGATCTCGAACTCTGTTCCAGAGGAGGTTTGAACAGGAGGAGGTCGAGATGGAGGTACAAAGAACCTGTTAAGCACCAATGGCCGGAGTAGGGACACATGAAAAGTATTATGACATCGTAAAGAAGCCGGTAGCTTTAGTTTAACACACACAGGATTAATAACTTGTGAGATGATGTAAGGACCAATAAAACGTGGAGCCATTTTCATAGATGGTACTTTGAGTTTTAAATCTTTAGTGGAAAGCCATACTTGATCCCCTACCTTCAATAGGGGAGTAGCTCTTCGGTGGGATCTGCAAAGATCTTATGGTGCTGTGATGCTTTTTGCAGAGCTGCTTTGGTTGTGGCCCAAATGATAGAGAATTCTCGATAGAGTGAGTCCACCGCTGGAACAGAGGAGGAAGAATTTGGAAATGGATCTGGGATAATAGGATGCATCCCGGTCACAATAAAGAATGGAGAAAACCCGGTAGATTCATGGACATGGTGATTGTGTGAGAATTCTGCCCAGGGAAGGAATTGTGACCATCTGCTTTGATTATCCGCGGTAAAGCAACGGAGAAAAGTCTCTAAATCCTGGTTGATCCGCTCGGTCTGACCATTGGTCTGGGGGTGATATCCCGATGAGAATTTTAACTCCGTACCCAGTTTTTTACAGAAAGCCCTCCAGAACCGGGAGATGAATTGCACTCCCCTGTCAGAGATAATTTCCTTAGGGCAACCATGAAGTCTGAAGATCTCCTTGATAAATGTGTCGGCTAAGTGACTGGCCGAAGGTAGACCTGAAAGAGGAATAAAATGCACCATTTTAGAAAATCGGTCGATGACAACCCAGATGGTATTGAATCCATAACTGCAGGGAAGGTCAGTAATAAAATCCATGGCTATACTCTCCCAGGGAGCATCAGGCGTAGGTAGGGGCTGGAGCAACCCAGCAGGAACCTTCCTGGAAGTTTTGTGTTGGGCACAAATGGTACATGCTGCAATAAAGTCCCGTATATCAGCGCGTATGGTAGGCCACCAGAAACGACGGCAGAGAAGGAATGTGGTCTTCTTTATGCCAGCGTGACCCGCGATACAGGACGAATGGGCCAAACGCAATACCTTGAGTCGTAATTGTGGTTCCACAAATGATCGTCCTGTGGGCGGAGCATCCTTCACAGTATTGGTAATAGCAATGATGTTCGAAGGGTCAATAATGCAATGAGGAATCCATGGATTCAGGCGGTCTGTATCATCAAAAGAACGAGATAGAGCGTCTGCCCGCCCATTCTTAGCACCTGGACAGAAGGTAAGAATCATGTTGAAGCGAGCAAAGAATGATGCCCAGCGGGCCTGCCGAGGATTCAGACAGCGAGCTTCCCGAATGAATGTCAAATTTCGGTGATCTGTAAAGATGGTAACTGGATATAGGGCTCCCTCTAATAAGTGCCGCCATTCTTCCAAAGCTGCTTTAATAGCGAGAAGCTCCTTGTCTCCGATTCCGTAATTAATCTCGTTGGGAAGAAATCGTCTGGAGAAGAACCCGCATGGAGAAGCGGTACCTGAAGGTGTCTTTTGGAATAACACGGCTCCAATGCCTATTGAAGAGGCGTCTACCTCCACAAAGAAAGGTCGCTGTTGATCCGGCTGAGAGAGCACAGAGGCCGAGGAAAAGGCTTTCTTCAGAGTAGTAAAGGCAGAAACAGCTTCTGGAGACCATATCTTGGGATTGGCAGATCTCCTAGTTAATGCTGTAATTGGAGCAATAATGGAAGAGAAATCTTGGATGAACTGTCGATAATAATTGGCGAATCCAATGAATCTTTGGATACTTTTAAGACCCTGCGGTTGAGGCCAATTCAAGATGGATGACACCTTGGTGGGATCCATCTGTAACCCGGAGCCGGACACAATAAACCCAAGGAAGGACACTTGGAGAACTTCAAAAACACATTTTTCCAATTTGCAATAGAGATGATATTTGCGCAGTCTTCGTAAGACCTCCCTCACTTGTTCTTGATGAGAACTCAAGTCTTTAGAAAACACTAGAATGTCGTCTAGATAAACGACTACGGAGGTGTACAACAGATCTTAAAAGATGTCATTAACGAAATTCTGGAAGATGGCAGGGGCATTGCAAAGACCGAAGGGCATTACCAGGTATTCAAAATGACCATCCCTCGTATTGAAGGCGGTCTTCCACTCGTCACCCTTCTTTATACGAATGAGGTTGTAGGCCCCTCGTAGGTCTAATTTAGTAAACACTTGAGCCCCGCTGATTCTGTCAAATAGATCGGAGATAAGAGGTAACGGGTACCGATTCTTGATGGTAATATGATTCAGGGGTCTATAGTCAATGCATGGGCGCAGAGACCCATCTTTTTTCTTGACAAAGAAGAATCCAGCCCCAGCAGGAGAGGTAGACTTGCGAATAAAACCACGTTCCAGATTCTCCTTGATATATTGGGACATTGCCAAGGTCTCTGGGCGAGAAAGGGGATAAGTTCGCCCCTTGGGTATAGGTTGATCGGGAAGCAAGGTGATGGAACAATCCCAGGGCCGATGGGGAGGTAATAACTCGGCCTCAGTTTTACTGAATACATCTTGGAAGTCAGTGTATGCAGCTGGAAGGCTAACTTCCGTAACCGTGGACTGAGCAACAACTTGGGAACCAGGAGGCAGAACACTAGGTAGACATCTATAATGACATTCTGTACCCCAACGAGTAACCTGAGCTCGATCCCAATCCATCTGCGGAGAGTGTCTTCGTAGCCATGGAAGCCCCAAGATAATGGGATTGATGGATTTTGGCAACACCAACAACTGAATCATCTCGCTATGGAGGGCTCCAACCATTAACCGAACAGGTGAAGTGATGAAGGAGATGGGGCCACTGCTGACACGCTTCCCATCCACTGCCGTTAATGATAATGATTGAGGCAAGGGGAGAGTTGGAATTTGAAGCCCAGCAATGAGAGTGGCAGAAATGAAGTTCCCGGAGGAGCCGGAATCCACAAAGGCCGTGGTGGAGAAGGGACCTCTAGGGGTGCTCAGGGTGACTGCCATAAGAAGCTCAGGGGTGTTTTTTGAGTAGGGAGCAACTGTGGATACTCCTAAACCGGCCTCCCTGCTACCGTTTAGGAGGACGGGTTTCCCGGTCTCTTAGGACAGACCTTGAGAACATGTCCGGAATCGCCACAGTAAAGGCAGAGACGCTGCCTGAAGCGCCTCTCTCTTTCTTCTGGGGATAAACGGGAACGTCCTACTTGCATGGGTTCATCCATAGGCAAAACTGGGTTTTGAAATTGAGGAGCCAGACGAGGAACCACCCGCTTAGAGACAGGACGTTCCCGGGTGCGTTCTTGATAACGTAGGTCTACTTTAATACATAGCGCAATTAGGGTATCAAGATCAGAGGGAAGATCCCGAGAAATTAGTTCGTCCTTAATACGGTCGATTAGACCTTGCCAAAAAGTTGCGACCAGCGCCTCGTTGTTCCATTTCAGCTCTGACGCTAAGGTCCGGAACTGGGTGGCATATTGCCCGACAGATAAGTTGCCTTGACGCAGGTTCAGCAAGCTGGTGGCAGCAGAGGCTACTCTCCCAGGGTCATCGAAGACTCTCCTGAAAGCTTCAATAAAGGAGCCGGTGTTATTAAGAAGAGGGTCTCCATTCTCCCACAAAGGCAAAGCCCAGGCTAGTGCTTGACCACTCAGGAGGGAGATCATAAACGCCACCTTCGTTCGCTCTGAAGGAAATGCTCCTGCATTGCACTCAAACTGGATGGAGCACTGGTTCAAGAAACCCCTGCATTTCTTGGGATCTCCATCGTATTTTTCAGGCGTGGGGATACGCATGCCAGAAGTTGCAGTGGATACAGTAACCACACTAGAGGACGCCCCTGAGGCGGTGGTAATGGCAGGAGCAGCAGGCAGAGAGCCTTGTAAGGCATCGAAGCGTGTAGCGATACCTTGAACACATTGTAGGAGATGTGCTTGGGCTGCTTCTTGCTGTTCTACTCGCTGAGCCAAATGAATGAGAAGGTCCCGGGCTGAGGGTTCACCCGTTTCTTCGGTAGTCATCGCCAGAGTTTACTGTCACGACTAGTATAGCGTACCTGCTATCGTTGGCACTACTCGGAGGAAGGTGCAGAGTCTAACGTGCCCCTGGTGTTCACCAGGGACCCCCGCAAGGAGGTATGGACTTAGCTGCAGGAAACACGCAGGTCGCGGTCCTTCCACGAGTCAGATAGCGAAGCACGAGAGGAATGTCAGACAGGCAGGTTCGGCAACGGTGCGGGCAATGCAGGTACACAAGGAGAATCCGAACGGGGTGTGAATCAAGCCGGGTCGATAACGTTCTGACAGCGAGGTACAAAAGGGAGATCCAAAAGGGGTAGTCAAGGCAATCCGGGTCACAATGGTCACAGGCAAACGGCAATAAACTGGAGGAAGGCAAGGGTCAGGAAACAGATAATCACAGGAACACTGGAACGCTGGAGGACAGGAAAGGACCTGAAACTCTGGCACAGGAGGTGAGGTCAGAGGGACTTAAATAGTGCTGCTAGCCAATGCCCTCAGCACTAGTAGTGCTGTCATAGCTGTAGCGCCATAGCGCTAGTCATCCTTCAGCGCCGTAGCGCTATCTTCATGCAGCGTCCCGTTGCCTAGCAACGGGAACGCTTCTAGGTCTGTAGCTGGCCGGGCGGAAGGGGAAGTGATGCGTCTGGTTGCTAGGCAACCAGACGCTCTGTGTGAACGGGCTGGCGGCCGCCGAGCGGCGCCTGACATTCGTATTTTGTGTCATCTCCACTTCTTGTTTTTCAATGTCAAGGCTCATGTTATATTGTCCAAATGTTTGTGTAGATTAATCTTTGCTGTACAACATATTTTTTAATGTTTAAATCATAATTGCCAATTGTCCGGGAGACACGCAAAATCCAAGAAGATCTCCCGGACTCCCAGAGACCAATCTTCAAAGGTTGGCAACTATGATTTATATGAACAATGACAACTGAACAATTCCTCAAATCATTGGTGTCCCTTCCTAATATGGCATAACATGACTAAATGAAACCAGGGTTGCTCTCACATTACTTTTACAGAGCAGGGTTTCAACAGTTTTACATACAATGTACAGCAAAGGCCAATCAGTTCTAGATAACTCTATTATTATATTGCCATCTTGTGTTAGTAACTGGTAATGCTTCACATTAAATTGTGTCCAAAGCGCTAAACATACATTACATTCTCTGAGGTAAATGTTGAGCTTTGTATTTTGTAATAACATTTTACTTTATGCATTTTGTACACTTAATTTCAAGATAGCACTGCTGAATTTAAGACTTTAAAGTTTATGTTTACTTAAGGAAGGATTTTATTAATATATCTTTAAATATATACATATATATAAATAAATAAATGATGATGATGAAGGGCAAAGGGGCACCTTATGGGACCCTAACCTCTAGGGCAGTGATTCCCAACCTTTTGACACACTGAGGACAAAGCTGCCACAGATGTAATTTTTTGTGACACGTCTATGTTACAATATTGTGAACTATACAAACTGCACGGATTGTAAGACATGAGTTGAACAGGTTGACATAACTGAGAATATTGTGTCCATCGCTGTACCACAGAGTTTTAATCAGATTTGATTTTGAAAAAGAAAATAATTGTTCTCCAATACATAATTATACAATTGAGTATAAATATTTGTTTAAGACCTGACAGCATCTCATCCTTTTTACTATTTCTAATTTCACATCTAGATTTTTGTGTTAAACAGAAGGTTAGAGATTGTATATCTACTGTACAACATCTGAAGTCTTTTCCCCATTTAAAAGCCTTTATATATAATATAAAATGTTTTATACTTTGGAATCTAGACCTATATATAAATAGAATTTTAACAACATTGAATTAACACTATGCCAGTATTCAAAATGACCCTGAATACAGCTTCATATATTCTAGTTCAAATAAGAATGTCAAAAGTGATTCCACACAAAAAACACAATGGATTCCTTTGAGAAAGCCAATTGGCAAAACATACATCCGGTGGATGTCACTTCCGGTGACATCACAAATGCGGTAGTGGGGACCGTTAGTGGCTGTATGCCATGATCGCCAGTTACTTTATTCTTTAGCAATTATCATCTCGGGCTATATAATATATATAAGCCTAGCGGCGTGTGAGTGTGGAAAAAACTATTTTCTCAGAAAGGGCTCATCCAATTGACCTGAAATTTGGTATACTGACATTATTTGACAAAAAAATGATAAAAGTGAAGTCAGTTAACTTCCATCATCCCCCCTTCCCCCCGTGGGAGGAGTAGTAAAGGCTAAATTTACCAGTTGAGGGCTCAAACTGTTGACCATGTGGGTATTTATTTACCAGAGCCTGTGTTTGGTCACGGACAATTGTACGTCGCATTTTCACGAGTACGGAGTGTCAGGCGCCGTCCGCACGGCCGCCTGTCTGCCTGACAGCGCGTCTGGTTGCTATGCAACCAGACGCATCACTTCCGGATCCCCCCTGCCAGCTGACACCTCGCTGTATGACGCGCCCCGTTGCTAGGCAACGGGACGCTATGAAGGATTCCCGGCGGCAGGTATGACAGCGCTGCAGCGCTGATTCTGATTGGGTCACCACACTATTTAAACCTCTTCCTGCCCTCTCACCAGTGCCAGAGTATCAGGTCTTCCTGTCTCCAGCGTTGTGTATCCCAGTTGCTGTATTGTTCCTGACATTCCTCGTGCTGCTTGTGACCCTTTTGACCCGGACCGTTTGACCACCTCTATCTGGATTCTGCCTTTGTACTGTGCTCCCTGAAAGTTACCGACCCGGCTTGCCTCACCATTCTTCTGGATTTCCCTTTGTACCTCTTCTACCTGAACGTTGCTGACCCGGCCTGTCTGACACCTCCTTGTATCTCGCTGTGGACTCTAGGAAGGACCGCGACCTGCGTGTCCCTGCAGCGGAGTCCATACTTCCTTGCGGGGGTTCCTGGTGAATACCAGGGGCACGTTAGACTCCGCGCCTTCCTCTGAGTTGCGCCAACAACAGCAGGTACCCACTATCAGTCATACACCCACTATCAGTCGTGACACGGAGAAGCAGTGATGTGAAAGTGCAGGTTATGAATACTGCCCTTCAAGGAAGACTGATTGAGCACAGCGATAAGGTGTTTAGCAGAAACGTTGTGTATCGAGAGGTTTTAGAACAGTAAGACGATGGAGATTAAGGATGTGGCGATGAAGATGAAGGATGAGGTGATGGAGAAGAATGATGAGGTGGTGACATGTGGACAAAACCACGTTAAAAAAGGGCGCTTACGTCGGGAAGTAACGCTCTTCCCCTGAGGAGGCCTGACCTAGCCCCAAATGCATGACAAGAACCTTTTTAACACCTTAAGTAGCTTGATTTGACTAGAATGCATGAGTATCATGCACAGGTTAACTTGTATTTTATAGGAACCTTACAATTTGAAAAGATCATTATAGCTCTGCACCACATATGAATGGTGTAGATATCATCTCTGAGTTTCCCTTGAAGTAGATGCATTATCTATTTATTATACATCAGTAGTAAAATTGGCAATCTGCACCTAGAAGACGGCGCAAATAGCCATGTTAGTACCATATCTCATGTGAAATGCATATATATGATGCGATCAGTGACAGACAACCAGTGATACATGTGATAAATAAGGTGGTGCAAGGGTGCTTATAATGAGACTTGGTATGGCGCAAAGTTTTAATCTTGCATAAATCCATATGAGATGGTGGTCTATATATTATAAAAAAGCTTCAACATGTATCCAAATGGGATAAATTAGGAGGGTTTTCCCACAAATTATTGGATATTACTTACCTCCCTGTATGACAGTTAAAAACTTTTAGATGGTTGATATGCAATGAGGAACAGGTTTGATACATTAAGGCAATATAGGGTCAGTGTAAACTAGTATGAGTATTATAAGTACACTGTCCTATTTCTGCCATATACTTTTCGGTCCCCACTGAAGGGTTTGATGTTTTTAATTCTGCACAATATTTGCTTGCTACATTACTCTATATGTTTTTAATATTTTGCCAATATATGTCTGAAATAATAAAGTTTAAAAATTTTACAATAATGTTCTAATTTAAGAACTAATCTAGGTGTTGCACACAATTCCGTAAATTGTAAGTTAGTGGACTGGAATGCTCTTTTAAATTCTTTGTATCAAACTCTAGTCTTTAAATTATATTGTAGTTCACCTGCAGCTAAAGCCAGTACCAATGCAGTCCTTATAATGATACACAGTAATCATTATTATTCTGAGGTCTGTTGATGCTGCATTCATCTTCTCCTGAAAACAGCGCAGGGCTTAGTGCCTCATGTGGATCTACAGAAAAAGTATGGACTGTATGCAGCTGCTATGGGGCTGACTGAGAAGGGTGTCCAGTATGTGAGAGTCAAATAATGGGATGAAGTAAACTAAATTGATTAATATTGCTTTACCGTATGATTGAAACAAGTACGCTACGTGTTATGACGCAATCGCATGGATTAATATCATACACCTTTACATTCGCATTTACACTTCTAAACAATACACAATTATTAAGGTTCCAATCCACATTTATTTATTAGTAAAATGTATTAGTGATTAATTATACATACATAATATTAAAGGATGGTTCAGGTCATCTTAAAGGTAAAGAGTTCGTCTCATATTAAAGCTTATTTCACCAACATGAACCCGGTTTCGACAGAGTAGCGATCGCATCTAGCGGTCGCAAGTTATAAGCAATATGAGATTAATACTCAAAAGTACTTTGTGAGTCAGTTTGAACTGGTTATTCGGCGGGAAGACATGTAGACAACAGTTAGGGGAAGTTGCCCCCCAACCTTTGTCGAAGATCAAATGAACTGACCTATGACCAGCTGACAACTGGAACATCGTTAACCCTGGACCAATGAAGACTGAAACTGCATATAAGCCAGCTCCTGGGCCATTGTTAAAATCTCTACCTTCCTGATTGCAAACTACATAAATCTGGGCCCAGGTGAAGCGCTAGCAAAAATGTAATGTATTCGGCTTTTATACTTTCCTGTTTTATTGTTATACCTTTTATGCGTCATAATGGTTTGCTGTAAATCCTGCTATATTTTGCAATTAAATCTCTTTGTGCGTTGGAACCACAATAATCACATTGAACAATGTTTATTGGTAGCGATAAAATGAACATAACAAGTAATATTGGCCCATCTGCAATGGAGCTCCCTCTCTGCACTAACAAGCATGCCCAGTAAAATCGGTATTCCCAGCGCACAGCAACCTTAAAATTGTGTAGAATAAAAATCTACAAAAAACCTATATAAAATCTAAAATAATTTTAATTAGATAAAATCGTAATTAAATGCTTCTCTCCTCTCCTTTTTGCACAAGATAATTTGGGTTTGGGACAAAGCTCACACCCTCTCTCTTTGGTTTTTCACAGACCTCAATCCACATTTGATAATTCACTGTCCAGGCCTGCATGGGTTGGTAACACACTCCATTATCGTGACCACACGCTTATACAGCCAGGGAGCATGCCATATCCCCCACTTCCCCATCAGGTTCAGAACCCCCCCCCCCCCCCCCCCCACACACACACACACACACACACACACACACACACACACACACACACACACACACACACACACACACCATTGCAGAATGTTTCCCCTTTCAACACTAAGGCAGCCTTGCCTCTCCATTATCCCTCCCTCCCTCTCTTGGTGGTTCAGATCAAGTTGGTCCATGTATGTTAGATGTCTTGCCTCAACCTAATATATCTTCTCGTTCAGTAATGCAGGTACAGCAAGTAGGAGAACGATTGCGGCTGGAGGAATTGTTTCGTTATCACAGTCTACACCTGCGGCCAGCGAAGAAGAAATGGGAAATGTAAATATCACAACGGATAATAGTGCCTCACAAGATAGCGCGACAAAGTTATTTGGAAACTAGACCTGAGGCTCTGGTTGACGTGTGGCGTCATCTTCATCTGATAACAGAAATGGTGATTGGGGCTAATGTCTGGTGAGTCTATGACGAGAGTTTTTGGGAGAAAGCTAGTGGTTTAAAACGCATTCCTCTGGTATGTAGTGATGTTGAAACATGGACGAAACTTATGCGTCCTTTTGGTGGTGCTCAATTAGGAAGCTGGGGGGCGTAGCGCCCCCCGTAGGAAGCAAAACAGATGCTTTGCTTTCAATAACTCCACCTGCGGCAGGGGGGATTAATGCAGATAAAGACAAATCTGCGCTATTTGTTGAGGTTCACATCCCGCACGGGATTGATCCAGGAATACAGCGGGTACCGGGAGAGGTTGTGGTATGCCAGGAGCTTCTGCACAAGGCCCCATCTCCAATAAAGCTACTTTCTTTATACAAATGGCTTGGTTTCTTCCCAGATACCTCACACACCAATTTCCTTTATGAGGGCTTTACACACGGCTTTAGGCTTCCGGGATTTCCGGGTTGGTGCGGTTCGGTGATGGTCATAATTTAAAATCTGTCTCGTTGTTTCCCGATGTGCTGTCTTGCAAGGTGAATAAAGAAGTTGCTTTGGGACGCAAGATTGCTCCTTTTGAATTATCCCCTTTTTTCAAACCAAATATTATCCCCTGTAGGTGTAGTGCCAAAAAAAGCGGCAGGTAAATACCACTTATTTCAGCACCTGTCTCACCCACCGGGCTTTTCAGTAAACAATGTCATTGATGTGAGACACAGTTCAGTTATTTATCAGTCTTTTGAGGAGGCACTGGCCCTAGAAGGATCATATGGAAAGGGTGCACTTTTAGCCAAGCTGGACATAGAAGCCGCCTTTAGGCTTCTCCCTCTCCATCCAGAATCTTTTAGATTCATGGGTTTTAAATTACAGGATGGTTATTATGTGGATCGCTGTCTTCCTATGGGCTGTTCGGTATCTTGTGCGCAATTTGAGCGCTTTAGCTCCTTCCTGCATTGGTGTATACAAGCAGGAGCAAGCCACGTTGGTTTAGCGCATTATTTGGATGATTTTTTGCTCATGGGCCCAGTCTCATCTCCGGTTTGCAGCAAAATCTTTTTGCTGTTATGGGTGTTCCAATAGCTCATGACAAAACTGAGGGTCCTACTGTTTGCCTGTCTTTCTTGGGTATAGAGATAGACACCATCGTAGGATGTTGTCGACTACCCAAAGAAAAGATTGATAAGCTGGGGTCAGTTATCACAGGGGTTCCGGCTAACGGCTGAAATACGAGGCGACCTGTGGATTTGGGCGACATTTCTGAGGGATTTCAACGTGTGCGTATGGTACAGCATCCATACAGTATCTAACTCAGACTTAGAGCTTCACACGGATGCTTCTGGGGCTCATGGCTTCGGAGCGTTTTTTCAAGGTGAATAGTGTGCTGCTCCTTGGCCTATGGAATGGTGACAAAACGGTCTAGTAAAGAACTTACTAGTACTAGAATTGTTTCCCATAGTTCTGTCCCTAGAGTTATGGTCCAGTCGCCTCTCAGGTCGGAACGTAGTGTTCTGGTGCGACACTCTCGGTGTGGCCCAGGCCATTAATCAGCAAAGCTCATCTTCGTTGTAGTTAACCTGTTGCGCAGATTGGTGCTGTGATGCTTAGAGCTTGATATCTCGTTTCGAGCTAGGCATGTTCTGGGCGTAGAGAATCAAGTAGCTGATTCCCTATCCCGTATTCAATGGCGTCGCTTTCGGTCTTTGGCTCCTCCCACGCAGCTGTGGAATCTATATCAGATTGTTCACCTGTAAGTGTCAGTTTATCAGTTATGAGCTCATCAGTCGGGAGAATAAAAGACACTACAAGTTCTGTGTGTGCAATTAGCTCTCTAATTTATTAGTTACAAGCTTGTGTCTTTATAGCACAAAATCACGTATTAAAGAAAACTACGCCCCAACAAGTTTTAACCACTCATGCTTCTTTACTTAGATCTTGCTATATTCAAACATTTTCAAAGGAATACTCCCCAAAAGGCGGGGTATTGGTTTTATCTTACACCTGCTATATCCAAGGTCATAAGCATGGTTCTAGAAAATAATGAATTACTCCTACAAACTAGCTGTATCTAATTGTTTTTAAGCTATAAGAGAATAAAATGACTATAAGGCAACAAGATGGTGTCAGCTTAGCAAAATCATATTTCTCATTTCCCATCTTTTTATTCATTATTTGCCCTAACATTACCTATCAGAGATCACATTCTTGTTGTCGATTTTATACACATACACCCTTCTAACAGAACATACGCATAGGGATGCCTAAAACTGGATACATAGAACAACCCATCCCCCATCAATAACAAGTCCATGATCCCTCTTCTAGCTGATATTAATAGATGGTCAATGAGTCAACAACCGTCTTGCATCTGACGCATGTTCTTTTTTCAGTTGGTTTCAATAGCTTCTCACAGATGGTGCATTTAGATGATCCTTCAGATAGCTGCAGCATCCTGAATTTGCTAGTTTGCTCAGAAGTCAGATCTTCACATATATCTGCGATCATAAGAGTCTCTGCAGATTCCAACGTTGTCATTTGTTTCTTAAAAGAGCAACATTTAAGTGTCAGTAACTTCCTTATCAACCATATTACAAGCTTTACTACTATATAAAACAATAATAAGATAACTAAGCCTTTTGCAATTAGCGATAATATATCAGATATTCATTCACCTATCCCCCCAAACCAGGTGGCGGGATTGAGCCAGGATAGGCCACTAATATCAAATCCCCACCCTGGCTTTGCATGCTCCTCAGAAAATTTTTTCTTAAATTCTCTAATCTCATCCATATGTTGTGTGATGACATATTCCGGATCTGCAGTGCTATTATCAGTGAAGTAGGTGCAACAGACAGATCCTGTGTGTGTGAAAAGGGTTAAGCAATATCCACCTGTTTGTGCTGTGAGATAATCCAAAATTAATCGATGTTGTGCAAGCTCCTTATGTATCATTTTCAACTCTGTACCCACATATCTGAATGTTTCATCATAAATTTCTGTAACATTATCTAACAGTCGTGCTAGATCTTTAATTTGCTTAAGGGTATAGGCTGTTCCTGCGGTACCAAATGACACAATGTTACCTACAGACAGACCCACTTTCATCCAAAACCCTGTGTAAAAAGGTCCTGGTACTTTCCCTTTGTCTTTGAGGCACTTTTAATTTCCCTTTTTCCTCGGTAGTGATGCATAAGACTTGTTTCCTCAGTAACCAAGATTTTCAGCTCCTCATGTGGTATCAATATCGTTTGTGCAGTAAGCTTACCTAATGTACATATTCCTGTGTATCCAAAAAGCAACCATTTATATGCCTTCTTCCCACATATGTTATAAACATCTTCTGGCAGTTGATAAGGCCAGGTACCAGTAAGTGTGAACATTATAGCAGAGGGGTTATGATTACCTGTTGGAAGGCAGGTTTCTACTCCTTCCTTACTGGTATACTCCCCCTTCATACCTTGTTTCTGCCAGTGCTCTAAACACATTTGTGTTTTGTTACCTGGTGTTCTGAATCTTATAGCTGTGAGGCGATTGCTATCCTTCCCCACTCTTGTGTATATCATCTTTGCTTTTCTACAGTCAGTATTACCTGCTGATGTATTAGCCACAACCAGTGTCAAATTAACAGTGGGATCATTGTTTCGATTTAAAAACCAAATATTCATGTTAACCTTCCCCTTTACCGTGGCACTTACTCGAACACACACATCAGGGGGGTGATATAATTGGCTTATTGAAACATAATGCGGCTCAGTAAGGTAATGACTTATCTGGGAAACGTTATATACCCATTGATGTGGAAGCTGTAGCATCTCTTGGAAAGTTAAAGGAACAGCTACCCATGAGTACAACCGTGACGCAGGTGGGCTTTGTGTACATATCCAGCATGAGCTATTGCTGACAATCTGACCAATAAGGTTATGCATTTGCAAAAAAAACGTTTTCAGACTTTCCCTGTTTGTTATTGCATATGTTTTCACACTCCTCTTGTTTCTGTGCTTCATAGGGGCACAGACAGTTTTGTACATCATCACCTGTTTCATCAGTCTCTAAAAAGGGGAGTGTCCTGCCTGCCCTGTGCAAGGTGTCTGAACCCTTTGTATGTTCCCATGCTAAAGATGCTGCATATATTGCAAGAACTATACCTATTGTCATTAATGATGGTCCTATCATTATTGCCCATGCAGGTTTTTTACATGTCAAAGCAATGTTTTTACACATTTTTATACTTCTGAACCTGACATCCCTTGTGCAAAAATCTTGCAATGGGATGCGTGAATCCAGGTGTTTTTCCCCTCAAGTTTTGCTGATGTGGGAGTTATCAATAGGACTTGATAAGGACCCTCGTATCTGGGCTCAAGACATGTCCTGACGTGCTTTCTCACGACCACCCAGTCCCCAGGCTGCAGGTTGTGAGTTCCTGTATCAAAATTAGGGTCTGGAATGTAAGAAAACACTTGACCATGTATTTTAGTTAGTTGTTTTTGCAACAGGGTTACATAATTCAACAAGTCACCATGTGAATGCTGTAGCTGCTGTGGAAAATAGCAGCCTGTCCTGTGTGCTGTGCCAAACAGAATCTCATATGGTGTGAGCCCTGTGTCCTTTCTAGGTGTATTTCTTACTGAGTGCAGGGCCATGGGTAGGCATGAAATCCATGGCAGGCCTGTTTCAGCCATTAATTTCTGCATTTTCAATTTCAGAGTACCATTAAGGCGTTCCACACATCCCGAACTTTGGGGTCTGTAAGGGGTGTGGCAGATATGATTCCCATGTCTTTTAACAGTTCCTGGAATGCTTGCCCTGTAAAGTGTGTCCCTCTGTCACTTTCAGTGACCTCTGATACCCCATATCTGCAGATTACCTCACTCATAATTTTCTTGGCTACAGTTTTAGCATTTGCTGTCCTGCATGCCCAAGCCTCTGGCCAACGACTGAAGAGGTCGACACACACGAGTACATACTCTAATCCTGAGCATTTAGGAAGCTGTATAAAGTCTATCTGTATCCTCTGAAAGGGATACTGTGTCTGGGGTGTGCTTTTCCGTGAAGTTGGGACAGACTTCCCGGGTTATTCTGTGCACAGATTAGGCATCCTGCCACTAACGCCTGTGCTGCCTGGGCGAAACCTGGTGCTATCCATAACCTGTTAGTGAGTGCAACCATTGCATCTTTTCCCAGATGCACTTTCCCATGCGCTATATTAGCCATAATGGGATAAAGGGCTTTTGGTAGACACAAACACTGACCTTTACACCACTCTCCTTGTACTTCTTGTGCTCCATGTTTTGCCCAAGTCTTTTTCTCATTCTCTGTTGCTTGCTTCTGCATAATTTGGAGTGTGGTACGGTCAATCTTAGGGTCAAGAGTCACCATGTAAATAGACTCCCCTTGGGGTACTGGGCCTATGGCGGCATCTTGTGCGGTCTGGTCTACCAGTCTATTTCCCTCAGCTTCAGGGGTAGTGTCTCTGGTATGTGCCTTCACCTTCATTACTGACAATTTGGAGGGCTGCCCTAATATGTTCTGCATGCTTGACTGGTTTGCCTGCTGAACCCATAAAGTCCCTACTTTTCCATATAGGGCCATAATCATGTGCAATTCCAAAAGCATACCTTGAATCAGTGTAAATGTTTACTCTACGTCCTTCTGCATATATGCATGCAAGTGTCAGGGCCTTTAATTCAGCTTCTTGCGCTGACATGTGACTCGGTAGAGTCTGTTTAATCACTATTTCTGTGTGTGTGGTTACAGCACACCCTGTATAAGGGACACCATCTATGTAGTAGCGTGAACCATCTACAAAAAGAGTGATGTCTGCATCTGGCAGTGGTGTATCTTTAATGTCCGATAAAACCAAAGATTCCTGACGCATTAGTTCTACACAATCATGTTCAGAAAAATTTTGTGTTTGCATTTTTTCTTCCTGTTCAAGCTGGGATTCCCCCAAATCCCTAGGGGTACCCTGATATATACAGGTACTTTTCCCATCTTTTGAAGCTTGCTGCAATAAGGTAGCAGGATTCAACATTGTGCACCGCTTAAGTGTAACGTTACAGGGAGTTAGCAGTGCTACTTCATATTTGGTAAGTCTGGCTGCTGAGAAGTGTTTTGTTTGTGCTTGATTTAAAATTTCTGTCACTGCATGAGGCACCATTAGGGTTACTGGGTGCCCTAGCACAATATCTGTACTTTTTTCAAGCACTATGGCCGCTGCTGCCACTGCATTAATACATGTAGGTGCTGCTCGTATGACTGGGTCTAATTGTGCAGAGTAGTATGCAAGTGGCCTCTGCCTGTGACCATTCCTGGGACCTGAGGCCTAATTTTACATTAATGGTCTCAGGTGTCTGCTTTCTCTGTCTTGACTTAAATTGTGGACGCCTAGGTTGTGTTACATCAGGCTGTACCACTTATATGGGCTGTGTCACCTTCTTCCTGTCCTGTTTCTCATTATTATACTCCTCAATGGATCTCAATAAGGTCAGTAAGACATCAGGGGTTAAAGTTGCATATTCAGGCCGACTGACTTTAAAAGTCTTGAGGAGGTCGGAATTTAAGCCTCCCAAAAATGCATTTTTGAATATGCGTATGTCCCTAGCAGTGACATGACCAAACCCATAATCTTCATGTCTCTGTCGGCATTGTGTGAAATATTCTGTCACAGGTTGATTTTTACCCTGTGGCACATCTTGTGAGGGCATGTCCCTAATTTTCCCTTTACAGTAAGCTGTGCATTTTGCCATCCACCATTCACCGCTAAGACTCTCCTTTTTCTGTGCTTCTGTGGGCACAGGTATATCTGCAGCATTATACTGGGCTTGAGCTTCAGCTATTTGTGTTGCTGTATAATTACCCACAGTGACTTTTGTCATTTGGTCCAAATCTAACCATGGGACATTATAAAATGTCTGTAAATGTGCCATATTTCTGGAAAATCCCATAGGATTTTTGTCTACGTTTGGGACATCTCTTGCTAATGACATTTGATCAGTGGGTGACCATGGTTTAAACCAATTGACCATGCTGTCTGGGATTGCTTGGTTACCACCTTCCGCAGCTCTACCTGGTGTGGTCTGACTATATACAGGGTACAATCCTGTAACGGGGGCTGTTGGCAGATTTTCGTGATCTGCACCTTCATAAGAAGGAGGAGGTGCTGTCGGGGCTGGAGAGGCTAATACCAAATCAAATTTTGTTGCTTTGCACATGGTGCAGGCAGAATTTCTCCACAAATGTATTTTTGGACAATTGCACCTCCATGTACTTTTTTCGGTCATTTGTATTATTTTCCCTGCATTATCTTTATATCCCCTTAAGTCTGTCCTTGGTCCTGTGTGTGGCTGTGTGGTGTAACAAGATTTACAGGTTATTGTCCACGGGGAACCACATATTACACACAATTGATCTTTTGCTGAATTACAGTATTGACAATCATATTTGGGGAATCTCCACCCTCTCTCTCTAGCCAGATTTCTAGAACCAGATGTACTGGGATGGTGGTTCTCAGTGTCACAGTGCTGACTTGCACTGATACTTTCCTCCATCTCTTGTGTCTCACTTGCTCCAGTAGGATTTGTTCAGAGACCTTCAACCAATTTAAGAGTTTACCTTCAAGCTTGTGTGTCTGTATGAAAGGGCGATATGACTTGTGTATCTGTTGTATCTTTATGGGATCTAATGTACCTTCTTTACCTATCCCCGCTCTTTTGAACAGTCCTGGCAGACCTTCTACTCCCCTGTTACCTAAAATTTTGCGCATCATGTCTATGGGGGAGTTGCCGTCATCTATCTGCTTGCTGTCTATATTTCCCATATTGACAGTATTCTGTTAAGTCCCAATAGAGACTCTGATCTAGTTTATGTGGGTTGTCCTATTAATGGACGTCCCGTTCTGTTGACCTCTAACAGTGAATGTCCGGTTCTGTGGGCTTCTTACACTAGATGCCCCTTTGGACTCCTTACACTGGATGTCCGGTTCTGTGGGCTCTGTACACTAGATACCCCTTTTGGACTCGTTACACTGGATGTCCGTACAGAATAGCGTTTCTGATAGTATCTGGGATGAAGGTCTGCGAATTCTTTCTAAACTTTGGACAGATTATAAAGTGTCCTCTCCATAAAATATTTCTGGGGATGGTTTTTAAAGTGTTCACCCAATGTTCTCCTACACGTGTCTTAATGTATTCCTTTTCAATGTGACAACCTATTATGGCATTAAACTCTCTGTTGCTGTGTTAAATCTATAGTATATGCCCCCTTGAATGTTATTATCTGTGACCGCTATCAAATCTGGACTTATAAATGCCCTTTCTTTCTGTAAAAACAGCAGGCATTGACACTGTTTGCATGAAAAAGAGGACATGTAGGTTACTTAAAAGAGTAAGTCCCTTATGCCTTCAATACCCCTGCGTGTCTTCCAAAATATGTACAGAACCCCAAGTGTAACTAGGACTGCAACTAATACTATCACACAAATCTCAATTGCAATGTCCATGAAGTAGTAATGTTAGAAGGTAGCAGAATGTACAAGAAACACAGACACCCTCCGGTTTCTGTCACCTCCCACGGGTACCAAAAACACAGAGGACCCTAGCCACAAGCAGTGATCGACTTTATTACACTTTTACCGTCTTTATTAGCGTCACTTCAATCAATCCTCATATGAGCTAGGAGACTTAAAGATTACCCAGGACCCAGTGTTCACAGTTCTCATAAGACAGGACAAGCCTCTAGTAGCATGTGAGAAGTGTAGTCTTTGATTGGGTATCTTAGTCTTTTTTTCCTTTATACATCATATGACAGATACAGAAACATTTATTCACACAAGCATACTGCAGCTTGGACAAGACAGTTAGGGAGTTAGTAATTAGTACTGCATAAATCTGAAACTTACAGATGTGCGTGCCTGATGCCTTAGAGGAAATGAGGCAGCTCTAAACAGAGGAGTCTAACGAGTAGAAAACTACTCACCGCGGTTGAAGTCAGAGTCCTGTGTCCAGGGCGTCCTCCACTGTTCTGTCCTCGGTTCAGGGCAGCAGTCTCGGTGTGTACCTCCAATGCTGTGGAATCTATATCACATTGTTCACCTGTAAGTGTCAGTTTATCAGTTATGAGCTCATCAGCCGGGAGAATAAAAAACACTACAAGTTCTGTGTGTGCAATTAGCTCTCTAATTTATTAGTTACAAGCTTGTGTCTTTATAGCACAAAATCACGTATTAAAGAAAACTACGCCCCAAAAGGTTTTAACCACTCATGCTTCTTTACTTAGATCTTGCTATATTCAAACATTTTCAAAGGAATACTCCCCAAAAGGGGGGGTATTGGTTTTATCTTACACCTGCTATATCCAAGGTCATAAGCATGGTTCTAGAAAATAGTGAATTACTCCTACAAACTAGCTGTATCTAATTGTTTTTAAGCTATAAGAAAATAAAATGACTATAAGGCAACAAGATGGCGTCAGCTTAGCAAAATCATATTTCTCACAGCTAAATGGAATTCCCTGTCCCTTTTCCGCTTGGCAGATGGTCGAGACGATATAATGGGCCTGGTGGTAGTTTCCTTAGCGTCATCTACGAGACTGTCTTATATTGTCTCCTAGCAGCAATGGCAATTGTTTCTGAGTTCGTACTCTGGAGGTCACTCATCAGGTCAGACTGATCCCATTCTAGACTTCATGTGGAGTATATAAATGCAAGGTGCTTCTAAAGCCAACATGGCAGCTACCCTTTCCGGTATTTCTTTCATGGCTCGGATGCATAGCATTACGGACCCCACCAAGGGCTTCATTATCTCTAAAGCCTTGAGGGGCTGGGCAAGAGAACGTCCCGTTGTGGCTGACACAAGGCGCCATATTTCTGTTGGAGTCTTGAAGCAATTAGTGGGAGCGCTTTCGGCGGTTGCATCTGACCCATATGAGGTACTGCTTTTTAGCACTTTTTGTCTGGCTTTCCCCGGGACTTTTAGGATAAGCGAGCTAGTAGCGCGATCTAGCACTGACATAGGAGATGCATTATTAGCAAAATACACACATTTTACGGATACTCATGATTCAAAGTTGATCCGCTCAAAAACTGACCAATTTAATAAAAGGCATTGGTGCAAATTATCTGCACAAGATGACCTGGCCATATACCTGGTTGTAGTGTGCTTAAAATTTTCTTAGGCTCGCCCTAGAGAGGGAGATAAGTGGCTGTTACACGCTGATGGGTTCCCTCTTTCCAAATTGCAATTCAATGGTTTATATTGGCTTAGATCCGTCTTTGCATGGCACCCATTCATTTAGAATTGGGACGGCTACTGCCGCGGCCGAAAGAGGTGCGTCCTCATCTGACATACAGGCTATTGGCCGTTGGAGGTCAGACGTTTACAAGATATATATAAACCCACAACCCTAGTATAGTTGGCTTTTGCCTTGCCATTTCTGTAACCCAATGCTGCTTGTCGCTTTCAGTGAGGGTATGAAAGGATTTTTCACAATTTCCCTTGGATTAAGGCCTGATTGGCTATTGGCCTACGGGGTTTCATGGTTTTTTTTGTCCTTCATATGGGTTACCGCTCAATCCCTCCCTCCCTTTCCCCGTTGTCACGATTATTAAGTATAACCTAATAACAGCTTTTACGGCTGGGTATTTTCAAATCAATTATGAGAAGTGTTAAAGCGTTCCATGTATTCGCAATACGCTTCTGTTTGTGCTGATCGTCAAAGTAGGCATAATGGTCGTTTTTTGATAAAGCGGTCCTATATGTAAGGATTATGCTTGGTGGGATATGACACTCTGGCACACATCATTAATGGATTGTAAAGCAATCCTATGGTACACCTTGAATGCTTGGTATTTATGCTTTCAATATCTCATTGGTACAGTTATCATGACTTGCTGTTGTGTGCAGAGGTCAGGTCCCATTATCGAATCCACTGGTCTATATCCACTCATATGAGCATAGTTATGTAAGTGGTCATAACGAGGATATTCTTTTTGGTCTTAGGTACTCTGAACCGGAGGTTTAACATACGGGTCATGGGTCACTCGTCTGTTTTTTGGGCAGAGAAACATAACCTTGCCTATAACTGGTCCTTATTTACTGGCCCAGTAGCAATCAAATGGGTTGGAAGAAGGGGACTTTTATGGCATTCGCTCATGCCCCTACTGGAGGATGAGAAACATAATTTTGGCCCCCCTGATATTTTACTAGTGCATGCTGGAGGGAACGATTTAGGTCGATCCGAATCCTTAGACTTAATTATAGATGAGAGGATGTGAGAGCAATGCATGCTAGGTGGCCCACGATCAAACTCTGTGGTCACATATTATTCCCCGTCTCTACTGGAGGGTCCCTATTGCTGCTCCCATTATGCAGTCAATAATCAGGAAATCGAACAAAGCTATAAAGTAGTTATCGCTTTAGGAGGTTCGGTGATAGCTCACCCGTGGATAACAGAAAAGCACACTCATCTATTCCGTCCTGATGGAGTACATTTAACAAATCAAGGGTTAGAGTTTTTCATTCGGCATCTTTACAGTCATTTAGGGTCTTCAGTTTGTGGTTTTTGTGGCGGGCTGAGAACCTGTTAAAGGGTTTCAGCAGTGGGTAAGAGAGCAGTGCAGTCAGTGACTAATCAAAGGTGCTACCGTTGATTGGTTGCACGTCACTGCTTTTGTGCAGGCGCGTCAATGTGAGTCCAGAGGAGAGTAGTATCGATGTCGCCAAGTTTAGCACTGGCCAATAGTAAAGTCTTGGGTATGGTAAAGTCTTGGGACAGTGGTAATTGCGGTTTACCTTATGCTGTATTCGTTTCAAGATTGGTTGTTAGCTGACTGCTTTGCTCTCACCGCCACCAGAGTTTAAGAAATGTTACATATAAATAAACTGCAACCATTTTGTCAAATGTATATTTTGTGTCCGTGTGGTAATTTTAGTTAAGTATTGCTATGAATTATAACACAAAAGGTAATAGGTGCAATGGCAGGGGTATTAACACTGAACATTTTAAAATCCAAAGTGCTCAGAAAACACATCTGCTGTATTCTCTCTATATCAACTAGTCTCGTTCTACCATTTTATTTACTCTAATCCTAAATGACAATTCATTAGATTACCATGTGAAGGGCAGGGGTCAAGTCAGGACTCTAGAGAGGCGTATATGTCAACTGCAACTTTATTATGGCCACGTGCAGTAACAGCAAATGCAACATGCAAGAAGGTTAGATACAGTAAAAGCAGTATTTATTTTATTTATTGATCTTTATTTTTATAGCACCTACATATTACTCATGGCTTTACATAGAATATTTAATCATTCACATCTGTCCCTACCACAGTGGAGCTTACAATCTATTTTTCCTAACAAACACCCCCACAGGTTAATGTAATCAGAAGCCAATTAAACTACCAGTATGTTTTTGGAGTGTGGGGGGAAACCCATTCATACATGGAGGAGAATATTCAAACTCTGCACAGAGACTGTCCTGGTCAGAATGTCACCCATGCCCCTAGCACTGTAAGGCAGCAATGCTAACCACTGTGCTGCCTTCACATTGTGCTTGCCATGTCTTATAAAGGGCATAAACCTGCTGAGTGCTAGGAAGGGATGTGGTTATTCCATACTACCACTTCCATACTACTAGAGACATTAACCACTTCCTCATATGTGGCAGACTTCATACAGGTCTTCAAGTAAAGGGATTATTTATAAATAAAGGTAAGTGTTTTTCTTTTTTTTTTAAAGGATAAGAGCTACAGACAGTAAACAAACAGAATGGAAACACCTGGGTAAATTAGGGACTCCTAACATATTGAAGCAAAGGATTCCATACAAGTGTGGCTCAGGCATTAAACAAATAACATTCTAGCATGGTCAGGGTTATGTATAACAATGCTGGACTGCCAGGATATATAGAATTATTGCTTGCAAGAGAAGACCTCACTGACTTTATACATAATTGCCAACTTTGGCAAGGAGTGCTCCGGGAGATCGGGGAGAAGGTGGACGCGTGGGGTGGGCCCGGCGGATTGCGTCATTTGGCCCCACACCCTAAACATAAATAACATTTTCTGATCTAAAAACTTGACAGTCAAGGATATCATACCTGGGTTATGGAGCATTAAATGCTCATCACCTGGCAATGCACATTTGCAAGTCCAGTGGTGCAAAGACAAATGACAGTGTACTATCAAGTAGTGGAGGAATGTGATTGGTCAGTTGATCCTTCACCATGTTCTAAACAAATGGAAGAGTTGGCACATGTGAAGCCAACCTAAAGAAACATGAGCTTGTTTTCAAAAATGATCCCATGTTGCCCCCATCCACAGAGCACATTTGGTTACCCAAGAAGATTGTTTCCTTCATTTTGGTGTCCAGTTCTAATTAATTGTAATAATAGGATTTGCATACATTGTTAACAATTGTTTTTAATAGACACATAATTAATGTTACCTGTTTCTTGTCATTAGGAGGACAGATTGGAAATTGTGTTTTGCTTTTCATGATTATGTGAAACACAACTTTTTATATATTTGATTTCAAAATACTGAAAGTGTTGTATCACAATATATTTAGTGTTGTAGACTACATTGCAGCTTTACAAGATTTATTTGAGTTTGTGCTACAATACTGATGTTGTGGGACAATCAATGTTACAGCATTACACAGTTTAATGTAGTGCTCCAGAAAACATGATAAAAGACAATTCCATTATTCCAGAAAAAATATTTACCCAATGTCAGGAACCTCTCCAGCCAGTACAACAACACCCGGAGTCTGCTCTGACAGTCTGGTGTTCACTGGAGCCCCTAGTGGTGGGGACAGACTTGGCCGCAGACTACAGAGGGTCATGTGATGTGTACCAGCTGTGAAAAACCCAGAAGCAGAGGGTAATGGCAGACCGCGAATCCAGAGAACAGGCCGAGATCAGGGGTCACTTGCTAGATAGAATCGTCAGAAAACACGCCAGGGGTCGAGGTCACGAGCAAATCAGCAGAAACGAAGGTACAAGCCAACAGATCAAGGGCACAGGCAAAAGACAAATCCAGAGGACAGGCTGGGGTCAAACATGGCAGACAGAGGTCCAAAGGTTAAACACCAACAGTAGAGCAGCAGGCAGCAACACAGGAGTCTGGAAGCTATAACCGGCAGGGAGGCTAAGCCCTCCCTGCCTTAAATAGTACAAGCAGCCAATCAGAGCCTGGCTCTGAAGTCACACAGTCCCCTGCATAAGATTTATCATATTCGTTAATTAGCCTGCAGGCTGGTGAGGCCAATTTGCGCACGCGCCCGGCTTTCATTCATTGCCGGGACGCGGCGCTGCGGAGGAAGCGTCCGGCCGTTGCCTTGGCAATGTCCTGGTCAGGGCCGGAAGTGACGTCCCGGTCGTCAAGGTGACGGCCGGGACGTCGGGGAGACCAGGAGACGAGTCGTGGCGGCTGTGAGTGCCACCGCGGCTCGTAACACCCATGTGCAGAACCTGAATTATAGCTGGTGCCTCTTCTTCAGAATATCATTCTTCTGCACCATGGCAATAGGTGATACAGTCAGGGGGTGATGGACTAGTGCTGGTGTACTAGAAGTGCAATTTGAGAATCCACCAGATCTACTGATGGCCAAAAAGCTCAAAAACAGCTGGTTTTTTAAATTGTCACACTAGACACTACCCACCTGATTTCTTTTGCATGGTAAAAATACAAAGGATGAAATGTATCACACTACAATTTGCCACACTGCCAGAAAAAGAGAGGTGATTCTGACAGGCGAGATACCTCACACCACATGCTGTTTAAGGGTGTTTATCAATAGTTTAAAAAAAAATAAAAAAATCCTCCTCTTCTGTAACATAGGCAGTAGTACATATTGTCACTCTTAGTGCCACAAGATTCCCAATTTGCTGCCCGTCGATTAAGTTAGTGGGCTTACCGGATATTAACTCAATTGACAACCAGAGCTCCTCGGGAAAAGTCTACTTTGTCTATTTGAAGTTTTTAATTTTTTCCCTTATGGATTATTTCAGATCAAGACAAGAAGATTCTAAGTAAGAAAATACACAAAAATATTAAAGGGCAGACAATATTAAAATAAGTTTTGGGGGCAAAATCATTATTTATTTCATAGACTAAGGGGGCAAAATGAATGATTTCCCTCTGATGAAATTACATGTTGTAATGAAACGCGTCAGTTACTATTCAGAGTTGTTAACTCGGATCTATGTACATCTCTGCTCACTCGTGTGAAATATATATATATGATTTTATTGGATCGATAAACCATCAAATTATCTTCTAATTTTTGGAGTAGTTTTCTAACTGATACACACCCAAGATTGGAGGATCATTACAACAGAACCAATTTTGTTTACAACTTATCACAGCAGTGTACACTGAACTTTTTTTCCATTCAAAATGATTAGATTTACATAATAAAATATATATTGTGGGCCCACATATAAATACCAAAATAATATCATTGTATAAAAAGACTGCTGATCGATCTCGCATACATTTTTTACTCCGCGTTATCATATTATGGAATAGCGTGTGTTACATCTCATTGCTTGATACGGTTTACGTATTTTGTGGACTGGAATTGTTTTTATACATGTATTTTTAAGTATAAAATTTTTAATATGTGATTTAACTTAATTGAGTTCATCTTTTTTTTAACTGATTTAACATTGTGGTTTTACATGCAAAACCGATTAAACAGAATATTTGATTAATTTGGTGACCAGAAGCTGATAATTCTACTTGCCGTGTGCTTTTGTGATATAATATTGTATAGCTCTGCAAGAGTTTGTTTTTTTCTTGGATATATATTTTGTTGAGGAGGATCTCCTTCTTGACAGCTGCTCAATTAGAGACTTTGTTTCAGATTGCTATTGCTAGAGCGCTGTTATAAAAGATGTACTGTGTTTCTTTTGATGCCCCAACATACAGGGTTGGAAATCCTAGCGAAGGGACCCCATTTCTCATGAGGTTATTTTTTTAATTTGAAATAGTGGAATTATCATTTTTTAAATGAAAAAGTATTATGTCCAAAATCGTATTTCATTTTGTGTCACAATATCATTTTCCTTAAAAATTTTGTTCAAATAAAACTATATTTATAACCAATTTTGTGAACAAAATATTTGCTTATTTTATATGAGACTCAAGAAGTCAACTTTGTATTTTTGTGGATTTGCTCTGCATCAGGATCAGAAAATGCACATTCCTGATAAAACTGTTCCAAAGGCTTGCAATCACAATCTACATTCACTCGCAATTGGAAACACAGACCAAAAGTAGGTGCAAAGATGTCATAGAGCCTCAAAATTGGATTTTGTGCTTTTTAATCTATCAGAGATTACCCTCAGAATTATGTTAACTGCTTCTTTTTCCAGTTTGTATAATATAGATTTACACACTGATAATGTAGAAATAAATTGCTTAGTGTATAAGAAATTCCCAATCCTTAAAGTAGCTCCTGCAGAAAAATTTCTACGAAATGATCTTGTGCTGGAACGCTACACACAGGGCTTCATGCTGTTAGCTTTAGGTCAGGACTAAAAGGGTCTTTGATGGAGCAGCGAGAGTCAGTCGTCTTTCTAATGACTATTATTAGGTTGTTTTAAAAAAGCCAGCTCTCTTCTCTTCTAAAGCTGTATCCATCATGTGCAGTCCCTTAAGGGAACACTGCAGCAAATGATTGGAAAATCAAACAATGCAGTCCATTACACATGTTAACAGACCTATATAATTGAGTGAGCCTCTCGTACACAAAACTCCTGTGTACTCTTATTAGGAAATTCAGTATGTCAACAGAGACATACTTCCTTCCTAATTTCTTTCTGAAACATGAGTAAAACATATTAGATACTGCAAAGTACATGCTGAACCAAACCACATACTTACAGCGCATAAATATTTAATGTTTATAAAACAAGTAAAGACTTTGGGCCTGATTTAGAGTTGGATGTAAATGCATTTGTGTGTTATGATTTTGCATGTTAAATTTGTTGCACTGCGCATGCGCACAACTTACTTCAGCATTATGTGCTGCATGTATGTGGAGTTTCTATGTTTTCCCTGTGTTTGCGTGGGTTTCCTCTGGGTGATCCAGTTACCTCCCACACTCCAAAAACATACTAGTGGTTAATTGGCTGCTATTAAATTGACCTTCGTCTGTCTTGCTCTGTGTGTGTATGTTAGGGAATTTGGACTGTAAGCTCCAATGGGGCAGGGACTGATGTGAGTTCTCTGTACAGTGCTGCAGAATTAGTGGCGCCATATAAATAGCTGATGATGATGATTTATCCAACAATTGCGGCCCAAAGTACTTTAAGAAGCAGATCAGAGGCATTCTCGTGCAAGTGGAGTATAAAAATGGCCTGGAGACCCAAGTTAACCATGTCTCCTTGACCTGCACACATATTTACTGTTAGAGTCACATTTGACTTGCATTTTGTAAGTTTATGCTTTTCTCTTACACAAAATAGGTGCCTGGCAACAGGTGTCTCTTTTTCAGGACAGTCCCTCCCTCTGCACTATGGCTTTTTGCTGCACCAGTACTTACAGGCCATGCAAGTTCTAACTTGCACATTAGTTATGTCTCTAGAATTTATATGTGCCTAAGCATAATACAATACAGGCAGATATATGTATCTGCTGTCTGCACATAATGGCATGGTCACGTGCACTTCTAAATCACCCCCCTTTGTGTCTATTACATAGCAGAAATACGCTATTAGGGAATAGTTACAATGTATGTTTATTGTATGTTCTCTGCTTTCAACAGCTATTAATATGGAGGAAGGATGGTCTTCAATTATATTTCTATAGTGTTATGCACGTTTTGTCGCTATCCAATAACGATTATTGAATCTCGATTTGTGTTTCCAACGCACAAATATTTATTCTCAAAAAGTAGCAGAATAATTCAAGTGAAATAATAATAAGTACAGCAGTTACTTATCGCAGGCGCTCTGGATCCAGTGTACAGTCATTCAGGTCTGAAGTCTGTGGTCTATATGACTGAACACTAGATGAAAGCTACTGCTTATATGCAAACAGAAATACAGTAAAACAATGCAGATGGTATGGCTTGCTTCTATTGGTCCAGGCTTCAGGAAGGTCCAGGGGGTTGCAGATCATAGGCTAGTTCAAACTAAAGAATCCAAAGGTGGGGGTCATCTCTCCAAGGGATGTGCTCTTTTCTTCCCGCCAAGACTCCAATTACAACTAGTCTATTAGTATTTTATAGTCAGCATCATATTAAAGGTTTATTCCCCAACATCAATAACTAGAGTATGCAATGTGCGATCTCTTCGCCGAATGCACCGGACAGCTGCTGATGTAAAGGGAATTAATATGATATCAGACATGACACATTTCCTTTAACCTGAACCATATGTATCACTAATATGCATATAACT
The DNA here is from genome assembly GCF_038048845.1 of Mixophyes fleayi. Taxonomy (NCBI): domain Eukaryota; kingdom Metazoa; phylum Chordata; class Amphibia; order Anura; family Limnodynastidae; genus Mixophyes; species Mixophyes fleayi. The sequence continues at coordinate 200,211,922 of NC_134405.1, forward strand.
TATAATATTACACATAAACACTACTATATTTCGACATAAATAACTATGTGTTGCAACTACGATTAATGTGTACTATTTACAAATGTGTGCGTTTGTGCGAAAGTATACAAAAGTGTAAAAACTGTTATTGCCACGTGTCGCGGCTGGATACGCCCTTCCACGCCGTAGCATGCTCTACGCATAATTTCAGACAAAGACAATCAAGTTTGCTCGATATTAATTGAAATGACTTTATCCAATTTGCTGACTTTGACAATAGCACTCATCACCTCTTATGAATCCCATTCATTTAATGGTTCCTTTTATCGAAAAACCCTCTAATAACTTAAAGGTGTAAATTCAATGGTCTACCTACAGGGGCGATACTAAGCAAAAGATCGATATCAGGTTCTAACCCTGCAACCACCTTCTGATCAATCATCACATTGCTTAGTTGAGCAACAACCAATGTTTTGTCATATACCATTATGTACCTCTTGCCTAACACAGCCTATAAATTTACTAAAAACTAGTGACATCACTGAAGCATTCCATGATGTACTTATTCTTAATGAGTCCATACATGTATACTATTTCATAACAAAAAATATCCAATGTATGCAGGAGAAAGATGCACATTAATAGAACAGAATGGAAGGAGCATTGTGGTTCATGGGAAATTTTACTTGCCACCTATCTTAATTAAAATGCCTCCTGAGGCAAGGTTTACATGCCGATACATGAAGAGCCAACATATTATGCAGCAATACACATTGAGGGGCCCATTATACAATAAATAACATACAATTCCATGAAACAAAATACAAAGATGGCCCTGACCAAATGAGCTTACAATATAAGAAGAGTGGGTGTACCCTTTATATATAAGGCAGTAGGATAACTATTGTAGTTGTTGGTGGGGAGAAATACTCATTGAAACAGGCACTGCACTAGTTCTTGTCTTCTGGAAGTTTACAATTACAGGTACAGTGCTAGTTCCTAGGTCCAGGTCTCCATTGTAGATATGAGTGATAGAACATTCCAAAGTGAAGGATAGGACTGAAACAGTATAAAAACAAAGGTAAAAATGTAAATAAAATAATAGAAAAACATTGGAAGTTATTTACAAAGCGGATTGCAAACTGTACCCACACATTGATAAATGCCAGCCTAAGACTAAGAATATGAAGATCCCAGGTATATGCACAAAATAATAAGCCCTATCACCCCTTAAAATAGTCCTAATCCCTTCAATACTCTCTCCAGAATCTTCTGCGTTTGAAATGTTAATAAAATATACTAGAAAAAATTAATAATAAATTATTATCATTATTATTAATATTTATACAGAAAACCTCATACTCCATATATTCTGCAATGAATAGCAAAGCAATACCCTTAACCCCAAGCTCACTTTATCTTTTTCTAGGTCATGCTTGCAGCACCATACCTCCCAACATTGTCCTGGAGGTAATAGGGACAACTTGAGTGCACTGCTACATTGAGGACATGGACACATAACCTGTGTACATGCTAGGCCACTCCTATCTCTTTTCCTCACCCCTACAAAAGCTTTGAATTGCATCAAACACTGGTGAGAGGTGCCAGTAATACCCACTCACCACGGTGAGCAGAACCATACTGCCAATTGGAACAAAGGCACCAATTGTAGGATGGCCAGACTTTCTTGCTTAAATTGGGACAGTTAGGAAATATGCAGCACTGTGTTTAATTGTAAGATGACTGGGCCCCAGTTACCACCCCAAACACATATATATGATCCACCAGTGTGTGCAGCATAGTCATAATGATAAAAAAAAACAATTTTCCCTTACACTTTATTTTTAACAATATTCTGTTTCAGTCTATGTGGATGCATCTTCATGTATAGCTTCAGAGTAAGTAAGTTTGGACTGTTAGAATGCAATTCTTTCCAATTAAAATTTAAGCAATATGGTTCAGCACTGCCCAACTTGCCTGGCTTTGAAAATGAGACACTTTAAGGCATGCCTCTGATATACCCCAGACCACACAGCTCTCTCAATTATTAAGGCTTTGCTTCTAAATCATGAAGCCTCGCCTACATTCAGGACTGTTGTTGAGTATGTGCCCACTTTTCCTTCTTTGATGGTAGGTGGTTAAGGCCTGGACATGATTTGTAATTATCATTTGATCCCAATGAAAATCACAAGCCAGAGATCTAAATGTGAGCTTCTTTACTCAAGCATGCAAGCATAGGTGCAGCACTCTGAAAAGAGTCTGAACAACAATTACTGCATTTACAAAGCCTTACATACCTTTCTTGTTACGGGCCAGATTTTAGTTGCACATCCTGTCCTAGGTTTGACCTTATGCACATCTGGTTCCATGGTAACTAACTACACCAAAGTACATGAATGAGCCTTATCTACCTCTTAGTTAGGTATCAGCTTGGACAGACCTTTCTATTAACTTGTATTAACTAGAAGCATATATACACACTTCTTTTAATTCATTCAAGTTGCATAAAATTCATAACACCAAGTTCCCATTAGTAAAAAAAAAAAAGTCTAATGTTGCTTTTCAAATGAAATGGCAGTTTGATTACAACCATTGGCTGTCACTCAGGATTACACCAGAAGATGTAAGTAGTATGAAATATTTTATGAAAGTTAAGACAGCAAAGAGTTCTGAATCTGAAAGTAGGAACTACTCTCTATGATATCAATTGTATAGTTCTGTGTTTAGATAAAAGCTGTCATTCTGAGAAGTGCTGTACCCCCTAACTACTCCTAACTAGAATCATGGTTGTAGAGTACTTTTGTGTCAATATTAAATAAAAAACTGAACTTCAAAGCAACATTCACTGCAATGAGACATATGGGCTAGATTTACTAAACTGGGGGTTTGAAAAAGTGGAGATGTTGCCTATAGCAACCAATCAGATTCTAGTTATCTTTTATTTAGTACATTCTACAAAATGACAGCTAGAAACTAATTGATTGCCATAGGCAAATTCTCTACTTTTTCAAACCTGTAGTTTAGTAAATCTACCCCATATGTCTCCATCTGTAACTTATTTTTTATGAAATCCTAAATCCTAAGTACAACCAAGTGTTAGAATCAACAAAATACTTCAAGTATTACAATAAGTAAAAACCTCAGACAACACAATGCAGAGATGGTCACAGTTGTAAGAGCAGATTATGTTATCTATTACTCACCATTTTCTGTATTTGAGCAAGTATTGTCTTTTAGTAAAGACAGGCCATGAACATGAATAAGTAGGATGGAGTAGCAAATATATATCAAGAGCCTAGAATTTATTGAAGTATAAGTGGCTAAGGAACTAAAAGATCTTTTCATTGCTTTTTCAACCTGATTTCACATTGTCTGAGCAATTATCAGACTGCATTTAATACCTATGCTGGTTTTCAACTGATCCCTTTTTTTCCCCTCTGTGGGGAGTGCACCCCTAAGGATTGAATAAATAGTTATCCTAGAAATAATTTACATGTGCTTTAAGAGGTGGATTTTTGCTTTTATGTTTTATTTATGATATCTGCTAAATTGCGCCTTTTCTTTGTCCCCTTTATTTCTTGTGATTTGTCTTCACTATTTTGGATATAGCACAAACTATTCCATAAGAGGGCGGCTGTTCTCTGTTATTTTAGCAATGAATTTATGAATTGTTTGAATCTTTAAAGAGGTATAATGTACCTAGAAGAGTGCCTAATCAATACACTGCAGTGAAATTCTAAAGGTATTGTGTTGCTTACTTCCCTGATGTCCTGCATCTGGAAGGGCAGCCCTGATTTCAATTGCCTGTCTTACAGTCACAATTTGTCTTCTAAAGAAGTCAGTGTGTGGTGAAATACGTTAGATGAAGGAGTTATGTTAAATAGACTAAATCAAATAAGTTGATGCTTTATTGAGCAGCAGAGAATCTTTGCATATATCCAAGGCCCCACTGGAGTGGTGAGGGGACATTTATGTTGCTAATTTTACAAAGCTCTTTTAAGCCATTAACTGGATTTTGCGGGATTTAACCCAGTTGGAACTTTTGAATGTTTATTATTTGTCATGATGCTGACAACTCCCAAAATAAAACCAGTCCCTTCCTTCAGGGGCTCGCCGAGTAGTTCAGCGCATGCGCGTCCCGTTGCCAGGCAACGAGACGCTACTCCAGGTCTCGGCGGCGGCTTTCCCAAACTCCCTTGCGGGGGTCCCTTTCGAGGACCTGGGACACGTTAGACTCCGCACCTCTCTGCTGAATAGCATTAATATCAGCAAGCAACCCTCCAGTTTCCAAGGTACGTGACAGTATACTCTGGCCATGCCCATAGATGGAACAGGAGAGCCCTTTGCTCGCGATCTCCTACTTCATCTCGTCCCGTCGAGTTGAGCAGCAAGAGGCGGATCAGGCACGGCTGTTGCAATGTGTCCAAAGAGTAGTCTGAGGACTCGATTCGCTGCAGGGTTCTCTGGCAACCCCCCAAGCTGCTGTTACCACTATGAAAGTTACCACCTTCTGCTCCCACAACCTCCTCTCCTTTCAGTCTACGTATTCCCTCGCCGGAGAAGCACGATGGAGACCCTAAGAGACGCCGTGGCTTTTTGAATCAGTGCGCTATCCACTTTGAATGCAAACCTGCTTTTTCCTCTGAACGCACCAAAGTTGCATTCATAATCTCTCTGCTCAGCGGTCAGGCTCTCGCCTGGGCTTCCCCACTATGGAAGCGTAACGATCCTCTCCTGGAAAACTCGGTCTCCTTCATCGAGATGTTCCGGAAGATTTTTGACGAACCAGGAAGAGTCTCCTCAGCTGCAGCAAGTCTTTTGAATCTCCGTCAAGGTTCCTCTTCGGTCGTTAAGTATGCTGTGCAATTTCGCCCACTAGCCTCAGAGCTACGCTGGAACAATGAGGCCTTAATCGCCACCTTTTGGCAGGGCCTCACCGACCGAATCAAAGATGAATTAGTATCTAGAGAACGTCCCTCAGACTTAGACGCTCTCATCTCCCTCTGTTTCCGGATAGACCTTGGCTTCAGAGAAAGAACCCAGGAGAGGTCTTCGGTTAGATGCACCCCTCGCTTGGCACCCCAATTCCAAAACCCAATACCTCCTCCCGAAGAACCACTGCAGCTCGGGCGTTCCCGATTATCCCCTGAGGAACGTGAGAGACGCTTTATTTGTCTATCAAGACTCTGTCTCAGCCGCTTACCCTCACCGCTGTGGATGGTAATTGTGTCAGCAACGTTTCCATCTCCAGTATTACCTCGCCTGTACGGCTGTTAGTAGGAGCCCTGCATTAAGAGTGGATCCAGTTCCTGGTGCTGCCTCAATCAGTGAATCCTGTCATCTTGGGCCTGCCCTGGCTCCGAGCCCATACCCCCCAGTTCGACTGGGTTCTGGCTGAAGTTACCTCCTGGGGTCCTCAATGTCATAACCAGTGTCTTACCTTACCTCGTCGCTTGGTGTCTCATACCTCCTGCCTTGTCCTTCCATCCGAGACCATTCTTCCTTCCGCCTATGGTCCCTTCTTTTGCAAGATTAAGTCTGAAGTCTTTCCACCTCCTCGCCCTTGGGACTGCCCTATTGATTTGGCTCCGAGTGTCACGTCTTTCACTAGAATTACCACTGACTGGTGTTGGCGCTACTAAACTAGGAGGCACGGAGTCTAACGCCCCACCGGTGTTCACCAGGGACCCCCACAAGGAAGTATGGACTTTGCTGCGTGAAGTGCGCAGGTCGCAGTTCTCCCAGATAGTCACGATTGCAATGGATGAAGCGTGGTCAGACAGGCCGAGTCGAAACCAGAGAAGCACAGTACCACGGCGAGGAGGCAAAAGAGTAGTCCGGAACAGTCCAAGGGGTCAATACCAGAACGGGCAGCGAAGTACAAAAGGAGATCCGGAGGAGTAGTCAGACAAGCCAAGATATATGTATCACAGGAGACAATCAGGAACTACAGGAAAGCTGGAGCAGGTTAGAACCAATACTCTGGCACCCTAATGGTGCCATAGTGAGCTTTAAATAGTGAGCAGGAGGAAATGAGGAGGAAGGTTTCCGGATGATCGCCGAGCAAGCGTCCCGTTGCTAGGGAACCAAAGAGGCGAATCGCGCATGCGCCGCAATCACGTGAGCGGAAGGGCAGAAGGCATCCGTCTCCAGCACCCATGGGAGGTGCGGAGACGGCACCTGACACAGAGTAAACAGGTCCCCCAAGGAAGGATCTATCCTCTGTCTCTTCCTGAGACCCAAGCCATGTCCCAATACATCTCTTAAAATCTGTCTCGTGGGTTCATCAGAAAGTCTTGTTCTCCCACTGGTGCCTGCTTTTTCTTTGTAAGAAGAAGACGGATCCCTTCGTCCCTGCATCCATTACCGTCAGCTGAATAAGATCACTATTAAGAACCGCTACTTCTCATCTCTGACCTGTTTGACAGAATCAGTGGCGCTCAGATCTATTCTAAATTAGATCTACAAGGGGCCTTTTATTTCATCCGTATCTGCCAAGGGGACGAATTAAAGCCCGCCTTTAATACTCAGATGGGCATTATGAGTATCTTGTGATGCCCTTTGATTGCCCCGTCAGTTTTTCAGTCATTTGTCAATTACATTTTCCAGGACCTTTTGTACAAGTCTGTTGTGGTCTACCTTGATGGCATCTTGATTTTTTCACAAGACATTTCAGCTCACCGGACTCATGTCATTGAAGTTCTCGCTTGTCTCAGCAGTCATCAGATTTACAGCAGACTGGAAAAATGCATCTTCGAGGTCAAACAGGTTCCATTCCTTAGTTTCATCATATCTGGTTCCGGGTTACAGATGGATCCTGAGAAAGTGGCTGCGATCAACAACTGGCCTCTCCCAGAGGGCCTCACGGCTGTTCAGAGATTTGTAGGTTTTGCCAACTATTACAGGCAGTTCATTAAAGGCCTTTCTACTATCATTGCTCTGATTACTGCTCTCACTCGGAGATCTGCCAATCCTAAATGTTGGTCACTCGAAGCAATGTTGGCCTTCGACCAGTTAAAACGAGCCTTCTCGTCAGCTCCAGTTCTCTCTCCACCAAATCAACAAGAACCTTTCTTCCTCGAAGTTGATGCCTCTTCCGTTGGAGTCAGAGCAGTCCTCTTTCAGAAATCCGGTTCTGGCATCCATCTTCCCTACCCTTTTCCAAGAGATTTTCCAGTTGTGAGAAGAATTATGGAATTGGGGATAAAGAGCTACTCGCCAGGCTCGGTGGGCATAACTTTTTCTCCCGATTCTCCTTCTTATCTATCATCCAGGTTCCAAAATTTTTTCGAGCGGATGCTCTTTCCCATTTCTTCGACAACTCTGACCTTTGTACTCCTTCCGAACCCCAATCTATTTTGGATCCCACCAGTATTATAGCTCTTACCAAGACCTCTGCCAAGACACCTCCTAGAGAATGCTCATATTTGGAATCTCACTTATGATGGGTATACTCTTCTAAGCTATCTGGGCATGCTGGAGTTAAGACGACTTACGCTACTGGTGGCCCACGTTGCATTCCGATATCCGTAAATTTGTGGCCTCTTTTGCAATTTGTGCCTGAAACAAGAATCCCAGACTTGCTCCTTCTGGTCTCCTGCATCCCCTTCCTATTACTGACTCCTTTTGGCAGAGCATTTCTATAGACTTTATCACAGATCTTCCCCCTATTAATGGCTATAATACTAGCTGGGTGTTACAACTGTCTGTTGTTTGTACCTAGCAGCAGTGCCTCATACCACCAGAGGTGCTGCTGTTCTGTTCCTGAACTCTTCTACGTGCCTGAAGGAGTTAATCTCCTTGCATTATGCCTGATTAGAACTGCACCTGTTGCACTGCTTTAAGTACCTGCCTCTAGCTGTGCTCTGTGCAGTTCATCCGTTTGTTCCTGGCTGCTGCTAACCTGCTCCTGTTCTGTTTGGTATATACCTGCTGGATTGTATTTCTGTGTATGACCCCTGCCTGTACCTTGGACCTTACCTGCTTGCCTGAGACCCCGAATCGTTTGCCTGTACCTTGGACCTTACTTGCTTGCCTGAGACCCCAAATCGTTTGCCTGTGCCTTGGACCACGCTGTTTTGCCTGTTGCCCTGACCTTTTGGACAGATTTCTGGACCTCGCTTATTCGCTTGATCTCTGCCTGGCTATTTGGATTTGTTTGTCTGGTCTCTATTTGATCCCTGGACTCTGTCTGCTTTCCTGGACAGCCTTGTGCCTTCTGGACTGGGGTAAACTTATTATACTTGTTCCTGCCATTTTACTATACAGTCTCTTTTGGAACCTGTTATCCGTGGATTTGAGTTATCTTTGTTTATATATTTACCTGCTCTTCATGAATGCACTGGGATTCATAACATGATGAACTGCCATACAATCTGGGCCTGCTGATTGCACGCCCTCTGCCTTAGTCCTGGAATTCCTATGTTTTTTGCATTAAACTCTGTGTTTGGCTAATAGACATGTCTGTAAGTTCACAATTACAAATGCTGCAAATGGACATTATTCAGCTCTGTTACCAAATCATACAAATATCCACTTTACTCCAAGAACTGCTTAAAACTCTTCCTGCTGCTGTGATAAGTAGTTTCAACACTAATTCTGATTTTAAAGCAACAAACTCCTCTAATGAAAGCATGCAGACCGCAGAGAATCCTCCCAGAACTTTTTCTGACATTGGTGCTGCATCTATGGTAATGCAAGCGGTCCCTACCATTAGGGATTCTAAACAACCAAGCTACCTGCGTCCCCCTCTCACTGAGGAGGAACAATGGCGCAGAAGGATTGGTAAACTATGCCTCTACTGCGTCAGTGGCGAACATTTCTTACAAAGCTGTCCACTCCGCAGACCACAACATCCTATGGAGCAGTCTTCAGTGTGCCCCTCTCCAGACCCTGGATTGTTCTGCACATCACCTCCTGTTGCTTTACTTCAGCCTAATCTGCCAGTTCCAGTTGCCGACTGTCCTGCGGTGCCAGTTCCAGTTGCCGACTGTCCTGCGGTGCCAGTTCCAGTTGCTGCCTGTCCTGCGGTGCCAGTTCCAGTTGCCGCCTGTCCTGCGGTGCCAGTTCCAGCTCCCGCCAACACTGAGTCTCCGGCCATTGCCTCCTGTTCCGAGATGCCAGCCTCTGCCTTCAGTTCTGAGTCTCCTGTCGCTGTGTCCGGTCCTGAGTCTCCTGCCGCTGTGTCCGGTTCTGAGTCTCCTGCCGCTGTGTCCGGTTCTGAGTCTCCTGCCGCTGTGTCCGGTACTGAGTCCGCTGCCTCTACTCCCGAGTCTTCATCCGCTGCCTCTACTCCCGAGTCTTCATCCGCTGCCTCTACTCCCGAGTCTTCAGCCGCTGCCTCTACTCCCGAGTCTTCAGCCGCTGCCTCTACTCCCGAGTCTTCAGCCGCTGCCTCTACTCCCGAGTCTTCAGCCGCTGCCTCTACTCCCGAGTCTTCAGCCGCTGCCTCTACTCCCGAGTCTTCAGCTCCAGAGGGGGCGCTGCCCTTACAGTCTGCTCCAGAGGGGGCGCTGCCTTTACAGTCTGCTCCAGAGGGGGCGCTGCCCTTACAGTCTGCTCCAGAGGGGGCGCTGCCCTTACAGTCTGCTCCAGAGAGGGCGCTGCCCTTACAGTCTGCTCCAGAGAGGGCGCTGCCCTTACAGTCTGCTCCAGAGAGGGAGCTGCCCTTACAGTCTGCTCCAGAGAGGGCGCTGCCCTTACAGTCTGCTCCAGAGAGGGCTCTGACCCTCCAGCCCGTTACAGAGAGGGCTCTGACCCTCCAGCCCGTTACAGAGAGGGCTCTGTCCCTCCGGCCCGTTACAGAGAGGGCTCTGTCCCTCAGGCCCATTACAGAGAGGGCACTGTCCCTCCAGTCCCCTCCCGAGTTGCCTGTCCACGCGGTTCAGCCCGAGTTGCCTGTCCACGCGGTTCAGCCCGAGTTGCCTGTCCACGCGGTTCAGCCCGAGTTGCCTGTCCACGCGGTTCAGCCCGAGTTGCCTGGCCACACGGTTCAGCCCGAGTTGCCACTCTATACGGTTCAGCCCGAGTTGCCACTTGGTGCTGTCTGCTCTGAGGCATCTCACAGTGCTGTCTGCTCTGAGGCATCTCACAGTGCTATCCAGTCGGAGTGCTGTGCCCAGTCCGGGTTTCCTGTCAAGTGTGCCCAACTTCTGCTCTACCGTCCCTGCCGGGGACTCTGCAGAGACTGCTGCACAAGCTGGGAACTCTTCAGAGTCTGCTATTGAGCCTGAATGCCTAAAAGCTTCTTCAGAATCCTCAGACTCCTCCAGCCTTCTTTGACGGAGACCTGAAAGAATTTTCTTTAGTCCTTCAAGCTTGTATGAAGCAATTTGAAGAATTTCCAGTATTTTTCTCTGACCAATTTAACCAAGTTGGTACGATTATCATGAATTTCGGAGGGGAGCCACACACTTGGGCTTATCCCTTCTTAAATCTGATGATCCCATTACCCACAACACCATGGACTTTGTAAATGCAGTCTGTCAGAAATATCTTCTACCTCCAGTAAAGTCACCTGATCGGGGTCTCTCTATGCCACCTCAGTTTCAACAAGCATCAACCTTGGTGACTGGCTTTTTGGGCATACCGCCATCTTCTAATAGAATAAAAGGTCCTATCCCGGCCCTTGGCTGGGACTCAGACTCTGAAAGTGAATTTGTTGAAGATACAAGAGACTTAGTGGATGAACTTGCCAATTCTTCTTTTGCTTTTGAGGAATTGGGTCTTCTCTGTACTCCTTTGGAGAAGAGCCCAATTGGATCTTCAGGAAGATCCCATAAAAAGAAAAAGAAGTAGAGGAGGAAGACCTGAAGGGAGCTTGTATGGAGCGTCTGGAATCCGCTCCTTAAAGTGGGGGCTATGTTACAACTATGTCTGTTGTTTGTACCTAGCAGCAGTTCATCCGTTTGTTCCTGGCTGCTACTAACCTGCTCCTGTGCTGTTTGGTATATACCTGCTGAATTGTATTACTGTGTATGACCCCTGCCTGTACCTTGGACCTTGCCTGCTTGCCTGAGACCCTGAATCGTTTGCCTGTACCTTGGACCTTGTCTGCTTGCCTGAGACCCCAAATCGTTTGCCTGTACCTTGCACCACGCTGTTTTGCCTGTTGCCCTGACCTTTTGGACAGACTTCTGGACCTCGCTTATTCGCTTGATCTCTGCCTGGCTATTTGGATTTGTTTGTCTGGTTTCTATTTGATCCCTGTCTGCTTTCCTGGACAGCCTTGTGCCTTCTGGACCGGGGTAAACTTATTATACTTGTTCTTGCCATTTTACTATACAGTCTCTTTTGGAACCTGTTATGCGTGGATTTGAGTTATCTTTGTTTATATATTTACCTGAATAAAGACACTTTGCCTTACACTTCCATTGCTCTTCGTGACTACACTGGGATTTATAACACTGGGTCGTGTTAGACAGATTTTCCAAAATGGCTCATTTTGTTCCTCTGGTCGCTCTCCCCACTACATCCAAGCTAGCTCTCATTTTTATCAAAGAGATCTTCAGATAACATGGTTGCCCCTGTGAAATTATCAAACGGCCAAACCAATCGGGTGAACCAAGACCTCGAGGTCTTTTTACGATGCTTCTCCTCTGACAATCAGACAGACTGGTCGAGCCTCCTTCCCTGGCCAGAGTACTCCCACAACTTCTATCTCCATGAGTCCTCCGGCTTCTCCCATTTTTTCACTGTCTATGGGACAGCACAGTGGCCTACTGGTTAGCACTTCTGCCTCACAGCACTGGGGTCATGAGTTCAATTCCCGACCATGGCCTTATCTGTGTGGAGTTTGTATGTTCTCCCCATGTTTGCGTGGGTTTCCTGTGGGTGCTCTGGTTTCCTCCCACACTCCAAAAACATACTAGTAGGTTAATTGGCTGCTATCAAAATTGACTCTAGTGTCTCTCTCTCTCTCTCTCTGTGTGTGTATGTTAGGGAATTTAGACTGTAAGCTCCAATGGGGCAGGGACTGATGTGAATGAGTTCTCTGTACAACGCTGCGGAATCAGTGGAGCTATATAAATAAATGGTGATGATGATGATTCCACCCACCCTCCTAGACTTTTCTACCAATGTTTCTTCTTCTGTCCATGCTGCTGATGCTTTGGTACGGGATTTAATGCATATCTGGGTAGTTATGATGTTTTTCATGTTTCACTCCTGAAGCCACTAATCAACAGTAAATTCCACCGACTCCCCTCTCGCCCCGCTCTTATTCGGACCCTGGCTGGTGATTGAATTTGAGGTTAGTAGTATTGTGGACTCTCGTATTCTTCACAGACATCATCAGTTTCTGGTTCATTGGAAGGGCTTTGGTCCAGAGGAGAAATCTTGGGTTAACAAGGAGGATCTCCATGCTCCACTCATGTTGAAGCAGTTTTTTAAAGAAAAGTCTACACTTCCTTCTGAACGGAGAAGGGGGTGGTACTGTCGAGCAACCAGACGCACTTCCTTTGCCAGGCAACGGGACGCTACTCTAGGTCCAGGCGGAGGCTTTCCACGTCACCGCTGCCGGTAATTAGTCCCTCTCCTACCTCTATATATTCCAGGCTCTAGCACCAGACAGGTGCCAGAGTATTGGGTCCCCCAGCTCCTGCGCTTCCTGTGTTCTTGCATTTCTGATTGTCTCCAGTGTTCTGACCCGGCTATTGTTCTTGACCTGCTTGTGTTTACTCCCCTTGGCTTATTCTGACTCCAGTGTTTGACCCAGATTGTTTGACTACGTTTGTGGATTCTTCTTTGGTATCTTCATTGCCTGTGTGGTTTGACAAGGATTGCCTGACACCTCTTCCATCTACGCTTCGCTGATTACTCACTCTGAGGACCGCAACCTGCGTGTCTCCCACAGCTAAGCCCAAACTCCCTTGCGGGGGTCCCCGGTGAAGACCTGGGACACGTTAAACTCTGCACCTCTCTGCTGAGTAGCGTTAAAATCAGCAAGAAACCCTCCAGTTTCCTAAGTACATGACATGGGGGATGAAGTCGAGGTTGAAGGATTGAAGTAGACTTGTGACGTACAAACAAAACAAGAGGGGAGGTGAGGGGCAAACTCGGATCATCATCATCATCATTTATCAGCAACATATTAGAACATTTTTAAAGGAAAGAAAATGTAGGTAGCCCAGTGACCCAGCCCACGGTATCCCACTATAGGACCAGCTGGTGGGCATGGGGGCAGAAGTCCACAGCCCAGCCAGTCCCTTCTACTTTTAGACTGCAAAGTGAGAAAGTTGCAATCTATCTGATGCCAACCTTGCACAGCTGAACAACTGACCACTGCATCTCAGCTGAACAACTGACCACTGCATCTAACATCGTCAGCAACGCACATAAGCAAATCGGGGACAGGTGGTGACTATGGGGTCTATGCATTAATATAATGAAGTGCCAGTAAATATGCATTGCTACAAAATACAGCAATGCATATTTAAGCGCTGCTGAAATACATCATGCTGGGGCTAAGTGACCCTTCTTGTATGAACTGTTTTTCCTATTTACCGGCAGCCCAGCACTTCCACAGTGAGGGATACAGCCAGGGTCGGACTGGCCCGCCGGGGGACCGGTCTATCCCCCGGTAGGCCCCGACCCTGATCGCTCCCCTCTTCGTTGGTGGGGGAGCGAGTAACTGAAGACAAAAAAAAACAAAAAAAACCTTGCGTGTCTGCGGCGCTGGCTCCGTGCGCACTGAATGCCGGGCGTGACGTCATCACGCCCGACATTCAGTGAGGAGCGCCGCAGACAGAAGACAGAAGACAGAAGAGAATAAAGAATCAGATAGAAAAGGTAAGTGAGGGAATGGAAGAAAGAAGAGAGCATGAAGGCAGAGCATGAAGGCAGAGCGTGAAGGGGGAGCATGAAGGGGGAGCATGATGGCAGAGCATGAAGGGGGAGCATGAAGGCAGAGTGGAGGGGGAGCATGATGGCAGAGCATGAAGACAGAGTGGAGGGGTAGCATGAAGGGGGAGCATGAAGGGGGAGCATGAAGGCAGAGTATGATGGCAGAGTGGAGGGGGAGCATGAAGGCAGAGCATGAAGGCAGAGTGGAGGGGGAGCATGATGGCAGAGCATGAAGGGGGAGCATGATGGGAGAGCATGATGGCAGAGTGAAGGGGGAGCATGATGGCAGAGTGGAGGGGGAGCATGATGGCAGAGCATGAAGGGGGAGCATGATGGGAGAGCATGAAGGCAGAGTGAAGGGGGAGCATGATGGCAGAGTGGAGGGGGAGCGTGAAGGGGGAGCATGAAGGGAGAGCATGATGGCAGAGTGGAGGGGGAGCATGATGGCAGAGTGGAGGGGGAGCATGATGGCAGAGTGGAGGGGGAGCATGAAGGCAGAGTGGAGGGGGAGCATGAAGGCAGAGTGGAGGGGGAGCATGAAGGCAGAGTGGAGGGGGAGCATGAAGGCAGAGTGGAGGGGGAGCATGATGGCAGAGCATGAAGGGGGAGCATGATGGGAGAGCATGATGGCAGAGTGAAGGGGGAGCATGATGGCAGAGTGGAGGGGGAGCATGATGGCAGAGCATGAAGGGGGAGCATGATGGGAGAGCATGAAGGCAGAGTGAAGGGGGAGCATGATGGCAGAGTGGAGGGGGAGCATGAAGGCAGAGTGGAGGGGGAGCATGAAGGCAGAGTGGAGGGGGAGCATGAAGGCAGAGTGGAGGGGGAGCATGAAGGCAGAGTGGAGGGGGAGCATGAAGGCAGAGTGGAGGGGGAGCATGATGGCAGAGTGGAGGGGGAGCATGATGGCAGAGTGGAGGGGGAGCATGAAGGCAGAGTGGAGGGGGAGCATGAAGGCAGAGTGGAGGGGGAGCATGAAGGCAGAGTGGAGGGGGAGCATGAAGGCAGAGTGAAGGGGGAGCATGATGGCAGAGTTAAGGGGGGCCAGGAGAAGGGGGAAACAAAAGCAGCATGACACAGGGTGATGAAGGGGGGGCAAAAACAGCATGGAGGGCGCAGTCTGATCATAAGGAGGCCCAGCATGGTGATTAAGGGGCACAGTAATGTGTGTGTGATGGCACAGCGGGCTTGTGGCAATGTAATGTGTGTGTGGTAGGTGGTAGCTAAATAATGGGTGCTATTTTCTTTGTAGGGTGAAGGTGGGACAATTTAATTTAAGATGGGGTGGTTTGGGGGCTTTTAATTAAATGTGAATATGAATTATTTAATGGCAGTGACGGTTGCGGGAAATAGGTATATTTATTATACGTATTATACATAAATGCGATTTATTGCAGGGGCTGTCTGGGGGGAGGGAAATAGGTTTATTAAATGGGAATACTATAACTTTAATGTTGTGGCTGGAGGAAGGCCTAAGTATTAATTGTTGGTCCTATTGATTTAATGCCAGGGCTGGTTGGAATCTTCTAAATGTACCCATTATTTTTTCCAAATAGGGCCCTCAACATTCCAAGATCCAGACAAGCAGCAACTAAAGAAACCAGCAGCTGCAGGTGGTAAAAGTGACAACAACAGGTAGGACAGTCTGTCAAAAATTCTGAGTCTAGTGCAGGCTTGGCTAACCTGTGGCACTCCAGGTGTTGTGAAACTACAAGTCTCAGCACACCCTTCCAGCAATAAGCTGCTATATATTGGCAAAGCATGCTGGGGCTTGTAGTTTCACAACACCTGGAGTGCCACAGGTTAGCCAAGCCTGGTCTAGTGGGACAATACTGATTTATGGCGACTGTTCTGCCCAATCTAAGGGGCAGGTCAGACTGTGTACTCTTTATACACACACTGCATTCTTTATATACTACACTATGGTGCTAGCTGTCCTTCGTGGGCTGACCACTCCCCCTCTAGCGTCTAGTCTCGCCTCTATGATGACTGGCCACACCCCCTCTGGTGGGCCCCTAGCATTGCAGTTCCCCGGTGGGCCCTTCATGCCCCAGTCCGACACTGGATACAGCAAAGCCAGAGACAGTGACAGATAACGCCATCCTGGGATGCTTTTCAAAAAAGCACAGTCCCCTTACTAACCTATAGTGACTGATAGGTAAGGCAGGAGAAATTTTTTATTTTAAATCTTTGATTTCTCCTGTCAAAAACCATTGATACATTCTCCGATTGCCGTTTTACAGAGAAAATTGTTATTTTCTCAGTATGAATGGCTGATCGCAGTTTAATGTCCCAACATTTCTTTACATGAACTATGGCTATCCAAAGTGCTTCCGCGACACAAGACTCACTGCACATACAACGTTATTTTATTACCAGGCAGGATGATTATATTTATACTAAGTACAACATCTACTCCTATGCGCCTTGTGGATACCTTACTTATAATTCGCGGTCACTCGTGTGACGTCACCCACACGACTAGCCTATCAGGGCTCTTCTATCATTACCCTGCGTTGACGCAGCAACGTGAGTGTCCCCGACGTGAAAGTAGTAGCGTGACTTCTGATTGGTGAATGTCAGAGAGTTGTGTGTGACGCTGGTTGAGGAAGATGGCGGCTACAAGTAGTCAGTTTTCAGACCTACGTGAAATCAAAAAGCAGCTGCTGAGTGTAAGCTGGCTGTGCCGGGAGCGGGGTTTGATGCATAGTGTTAAATGGTGAGCCGCCCATTAGAAGATTTTTGCAGTAGAGGTTTCTATGCATAATGTTCATACACAATGATTGAGGCACATTGATGTACGTTACGTCTTTAATTGACAGAATGCTCGGAGATTTGCAGCACAAACATTTCCGATGTATTTGAAGCTGGCAGCAAGGATATTGCTATATGTTTGGAGTTATTATGGGAGTGTGCCCTTCTGTGTGATAAAGATCTGGTCATTTTATTAATATAATTCAGCCAGATAGTTATTGCAATATAAATATTTACTACTTCTCATTCACTACACTGTGATGTGTAGGAGTATGCAATAGACATTGAATCATTAATGCTTTCTGCACTCTTGTTAAATTGCATAGTTATCAACAGTAACAGTCCATGTTTGTGATGGGCACTCCCATCCTGTGAACATGTCCCTGGTCATTGTTGTTCATGACGGTGTCCCATGATTTTAACATTGACTGTTTACTCAGTAATAAGACTAGTTATCCCAAATTTCCAAGTGTAGGCCAATTAAAAAAAAATGTCCTGTCAGTTTTTGCCCTTAAAAGTGGCATTATTGAGAGGAGGAGGGGGGGGGCGACGAATTTTTAATTTAATAAATTAATTAGAATACCATGACTATCAGAAAGAAAGTCAGATTACTTGCGTACAGTTTAATTGTGTTAGAAGGAAAAATAAATACAAGTTTTGCATGATCATGTGCAGTGGTCATGGTATGGTGTGTGTTGTACTTGTAGGCAGAATAACTAGACTACATTACTTTGTAGGTGCTGGGATGTACTAATTGTATGTGTAATTCTATTCAGACATTGTGAACCATATAGCTATAATTATATACACACTCAATTGTTTATTTAAGAGATGATTGAACAGTCAGTCCAAAATTTGCGACTGCAGCAATGCATGTTTTCCCTATAATTCAGTGGAGTTCAGCTGACAAGTTTGTTTTCACGTTTATAGGCACTAATACCTATTGTTCGGACTCATTAACAAGCTCTCTGATTAAAGAAAACAATATGTTGTAGCATTTAGCATCTTTGTTGTTGTTGTGAGATGGAAAATTCCTGTTTTGAAAATATTTCTTAAAGATTATCCTGTTGAGTAAAACTGGGCTACACTTGTGTATGAGAAGTGTTTTATTATTTTGAAATCTAAGCAAGCAATAAACAATTTGTGTGTTAATTTAGTGGAAGTTCTCTTATTTATGTTAGGGTTTTAGCAAACTATTCATATTGTTCTTGATCTGTTCATACAGTGTAACAAAAATAGTTTTATCACATTTCACTGTATTGATATTTTACTATTTAAAGCTTGGTCATTCTCAGCACTGTTTTGTTTCTCAGTATTGTAGTTTTTCCTATTGCAATTTTGGGATTCACACATTCCTGATCAGCAGTGAGTTTCATCCACTCTTTCAATTATTTGATTATTATGACGTTTATGTAAAAGGTGTTTTTTCTCTTTATTGTATTTCATTTATTAATAAGACTTACAGTGCACAAAAAAGTTTTTCTTGCTGTTTTTAATGCATTGATTATTCATTCCTCAAGCTGATTATGTAATCTTGTCTTAGTGATTGTATGTGCATTGGCAGTGAAACTTTGTTCATATCTACAGTGTTTTTAAACTGTGCACTTCAAAGGTATGCAAATGTACTGTAAGGTTTGTCTTTCTTGTGCAAAACTATTTTTCATTTTCTGTCATATTCAGGGCATCTGAATTGGCTTTCTCTTTGGAATCTATTCCTTTAAATGAGCTACCACCAACACCTGCACTCACAGAGGTATGTCTAAAGATCCTCAAACTGCATGTAGCTGTAAAGTGTGCCACCCAACATAATTTGCCACAGTGAGTGAGCTAAAATAAAACCTTGACATACCCAACAGGAACAATGTCAAACAGCATCCCAAGTATCAGAAGGTCTGAATGCAAATATAAAAACACAAATGCAAAGCATTTCCCAGGCGCAAGGGGAAAAAAGTGATCTGCAATATTATTATTACATGTACCTGTTATAATTAATTTTCTGTTACAATGTCCCAAACAATGCACATCAAAGCTCTAATAGACTGGCTCAACTGCAACACCTTTGGAGCATAAGCTTATTTCAGGTGCACTTCTAAACAACCTCACTGAATACTCATTCTTAGGGCTAGATTTACTAAACTGCTGGTTTGAAAAAGTGTAGATGTTGCCTATAGCAACCAATCAGATTCTAGTTATCATTTATTGAGTACATTCTATAAAATTACAGCTAGAATCTGATTTGTTGTTTAGGCAGCATCTCTAGTTTCTCAAACCCGCAGTTTAGTAAATATACCCATTAGCCGCTAAGGAGAAGGCTAGTTGTGTCTACAACACTTCATCAGTGAAGTACAATACCCTAATTATATGATATGATGGACAATGATAGGATCAAATCAACCCCTTATAGAAATAGGAATACATATGCCCTTTTTTAATCTGTAACCATTATTCAGAATTCTGATTTACTACTTGTAACCAGATGGCTGCAGTAACTACAAACCTAACAAGATGTATCATTATTGCCTGTGCTTTATTGCTTATTTTGTGATAGACATGCCTGCGATGTTGTGTATACACAGGACTATTGGTTTCCATAACCATTTGTTTGAATTTTTGAGTTACTACTTGTAACCAAATTGAATCGGTAAAGGGGGCTGCATTAGCTAGAAACCTAGCAACATGTATCATTGTTGTTTATTCTCCTCTAACACGGAGTAGTGATGTCAGCATTTCTCATCTTAGTAGCAATGCCGAGTTAAGTAGTGTCATCTGCACAGACATGTAATTGTACACAGCTAAACCAGTTAGTGCTACTAGCATTGCCCCACATGCTGTATCATATCTGTATCCTCTATATTATACCTGTATAGCCAGTAAGGAAAGCACAATTTATCAATGCTCAAAGTGTATACCTTAGATTCTTTCTTCTGAAGAAAAGCAGCCCAATATAGGGTTACCAATAATTATCTCTAATTAAAGGTACACTGGGGTGAGCTTGATCTCTGGAAAGAGAACATAGCTTTCTGTAAAAATATTTGTTTAATGGTCTGAGAACCAGCCAACTCTTCAAATCTTACAGGGCTGAATGAGACAGCTAGTCCCTTCCAAATGGCAAAAAAAACCTTGTCAATGATGGAGAGAAAGCACCTTCCAATTGGGTGACAATTGTCATATGAATTCTTCACACAATGACTAGAATTGCAAAGTGATGTACAGTAAAGAAAATAGCCTCCAAAATACCAGAGTTTTGACGACTGAAAATAAAATTTTACACGGTCAGTTAAATGATCTTATATTAGTTACCTTCTACTGTGAACATGATATTTGAGAATGTGTGTGTATGTATATATACGGTGTGTGTAGATATATATACACTAGTAATAACAAGCACATGAATAGGAAAATAAGAGTGGTACCGTTATCACAGTTTTCAAATGCAGCACTGCATTCTGCCAGTAAAATAAATTGTAATGGTAAAAGTCCAATGTATGAATATCACACGGCCAATGTGTCTAAAGCAAGCATTAGTTTTCATGCGATTTAATTTATTTTCCCAGTGCACATGTGTGAGCAAGCCCCAAACGTTGGGTTATCCCTTTTACTCTTTTACCTAGGTCATTAATTTTATTTTATGTTTGTGCCAGGAGGATGCCCAGGATTTGGATGCATATACACTGGCTAAGTCTTATTTTGACTTAAAAGAATATGATAGAGCTGCATACTTCCTTAGAGGGTGTAAGAGCCAGAAGGCCTACTTCTTGTACATGTACTCCAGGTATTTGGTAAGAGTATGGTATATATTTTTATATACATATATATGTCTATATTTAAACATAATGTTTGCAAGTTTTGATTGTAAAAGGGTAGAGCAAAGCATACAATATTTTAAGAATAAATACCCGTTTTTGACTCCTATAAACTGGTGATTTAATAGAACAACTATATAATTACATGTAAAGAAAGCTACCTTTCCTAATGAAATAATAGGAGTACTGATGTTGTTGCGCCAGCATGTGTTCAGAAAACATACCTCTCA